>NW_004444027.1:5258437-5273060 GCF_000243295.1 Trichechus manatus latirostris
ACCGAGACTTTATATTTTTCTTCTTTATTTTGATGAGTAGGTTTGTTAACTTTCTTTGTGATTACGTTGAAATTTACCCTTATCTTCCCAGATTTAAACCAGTCTATTATTACTTGGTATCGCTTGACTTCCTCTCCATTAGAAAGTTCTATACCTACACTGTTTATTCCCTCTTTTATTGTTCCAATGCTGTTGTCATTTACAGATTAACCTCTCTGATTCCGTTTGTAATTCTTTTGGTTTTGCATAGTCCTTAAGAGTTCATTTCCTAGTTTGGTATCTGGCTACTACAATCCTGTGTCCTAGATTCAGCCTGTGGTCTGGTATTGTTTGTTCTCAGATCGAAGGACTTCCTTTAATACGTCTTGTAAATTTGGTTTGGTTTTTACATAGTCCCTTAATTTCTGTTTATCTGGAAATGTCCTTATTTCACCATCATATTTGAATGAGAGTTTTGCAGGATGTATTTATTCTTGGCTGGCAATTTTTTTCTTTCAAGATTTTATCTATGTCTTGCCTGCATGGTTTCTGCCAAATAATCCAAGCTTTGTCTTATTGTTTCTTCTCTGTATGTGACTTTTTTTCTTGAGCTGCTCTCAGAATTCTTTGTCTTTGGTTTTAGCTAGTGTGATTATGATATGCCTCGGTGATTTTCTTTTGGGGGGTCTATCTATATGGGGTTCACTGAGCTTCTTGGATGGTTAGCTTTTCATCTTTCATGATATTGGGGAAGTTTTCTGTCAGCACTTCTTCAATGATCCTCTCTGTGTTTTCTGTTTTCTCCCCGTTCTGGAACTCTGATCCACTCGCAGATTTTTGCTTTTGATTGTATCCCACATAATTCTCAGGGTTTCTTTATTTTAATTCATTCTTTTTTCTGATTTTTCCTCAAACAGAATTGTATCCAAGTGTTTTTCTTTAGTTTCTCTGATCCTATCTTCCATCGTTTCAAACCTGCTCCTCAGCCTTTCTATGACACTGTCCATTTCTGAAATCTTGTTATCTTTTGGATTTCTAATTGTTGTTTTTGTATGATTTCTAGTTGTGAATTTATTTTAGCATTTTGTTCCTGTAGTATTTTCTTGAATTCTTTCATTTTTTTTTTGTCTGTATTTTCCATGAATTTGTCTGCCTTTTCCATGAATTTGCCTATTTTTTCCTCATTTTTGTCTGTTTTTTGCTTCAACTCTTGGATAATTCTGAATATCAGAGATTTGAATTCCCTATCATTAGGTCTAGTGCTTTTTCTTCTACTGGAAGATCTTCTGGCATTTTATTTTGACACCTACTGGAACCATCCTGTCCTGTCTTTGTAAATGTTTTGATATTGTCTGCTCTCTTCGGGGCATTCAGTGGTTATTTTCCTTGTTTACTGACTGTAGATTTGTTTGTTTTGTCCTGCTTTTTCTTTTTATTTGGTTATGTCTGAGCAGGAAGGCTGTGTGTTCTTTGTTGTTTGCTCATCTGTAGGCGCGATACTTTTCACCTCCTTCTCCAATGGGCAGGGTCAGTCACTCAGGTATGGTACAGCAGAGCAGGTCCAGCTGAAGTGGAGTTGCTGGGATAGGTTTTTTGTGGCACATACCAGGGCTGACAGTGTGGACCGGGAATCAGTGCAGGGTAGGTCCCAGTAGGCCGTGCCTGTGCTGCTTGGGAGTGTGATGTTCAGCGCACAGTGCAGGTAGGCAGGAAGGAGGGGGTAGACTGTGATGTGTAGAGCTAAGATGGGTATGGGAAAGATGAGAGAGAGGAGAGAGGAACAGGAACCAAAAGCATACACACAAAAAAGAGTGTTAAGGGAGACTGCTGTTGGAGTGGAGAGATGAGAGACTGAGAAAGGGGAAAAAGAAAAATGAAAAAAAGAAAAAGGGTAAAAGAAAAAAATGAATAAATCGAGAAACTGGAAATGAAAGACAAAAAGGGAATAAGAGAGAGAAGAAAACTAAACAAAGAAATGAAAAAAAAAACAACAACCAAAAAACAAGAAAAAAGACACGCCCCCAGGGATGTCCCTGTGCATCTACGCAGAGTAAGGGACTAGCTTCCAAGCAGCATAGTACTTACTGGCTAGAAGGGGTTCCCAAGACGAGAAAAGAAAAACAAACAAATCAAAACAGAACAAATCAGAGCAAAAAAGCAAACAAACAAAAAAGCCCAGGGGGTCCCAGCAGTGTGGCAGCACGGGCCGGGAAGCTGTTTCACAGTTGAGTGGTGTTTTGCAGCCTTTCAGGAAGAAGCAAAGATGGTACACGAAGCCAGGTATTTGAGAGAAAGGCCGGGGACGTGGTGAGAGGTAAGGAAGAAATCTAAAGAAGCGGAAAAAAGCAACGCCAGCAGCCAATAAATGGCACTTAGGGAGCTGGCCAGTGTAGGCAGGTGGAATCCAAGCAGCACTAGGGGGAACCTCGTGCTTCCCGGCCAATAGACTGTAGCTGCAGGAAGCAGAGGAGGCTAAGTAGGGGTGAAGAAGGGCAGGGGGTGGGAAAACCTATATCGTGGATTACTGGTTGTTCTGTCTCCTGCTGGAAGCTCCGTGAAGCTGCTTTCTCATACCTCCTGTTCGCTGATCTCTGACAGGAGTCCAAGATGGCGGATACATGCTGCAGTAACTATTAGAGGACCTTTGCATGTATCTCTCCTCGTGCTCTATTCTCGGTCAGTTTCTTATTCCATTTGGTGCTTGGCTGAGTTCTTTATCTCTTCATTTGATGCTTAGGGTTTCAAAATTGACGTGTGACTGTTTCACTTAGTTTTTCTGATCTTTGCTGCGGAGAGACTATAGCACCATGTTGCTCAGAAGTTCTGGATTATTTGTCTTTTTGTGGTAGAGGTGTTGGATTTTCCTATAGATTTTAGAGATTAGACCTTTGTCGGATTTGTCAGACAAATTTTTTTTCCCAGTCTATAGGTTCTCTTTTTACTCTTTTGGTGAAGTGCTTAGATGAGCGTAAGTGTCTAATTTTTAGAAGATCCTACTTATCTAGCTTGTGTTTGTGTATTGTTAGTTATGGTTTGTATGCTATTTATGCCATGTATTAGGGCCTCTAGCATTGACCCTATTTTTTCTTCTATGATCTTTTTTTTTTTTTTTTGGTTTTATATTTAAGTCTTTGATCCATTTTGAGTTAGGTTTTGTGTATGGTGTGAGGTATGGCTCTTCTTTCATTTTTTTACAGATGGACATCCAGTTTTGCCACCACTATTTGTTAAAAAGACTCTTTTCCCCCATTTAATGGACTTTGGGCCTTTGTTAAAGATCAGGTGACAGTAGGTGGATGGATTTACATCTGGGTTCTCAATTCTGTTCCATTGGTGAATGTGTCTATCGTTGTACCATTACCAGGCTGTTTTGACTACTGTAGCTGTATAGCTGGTTCTCAGGTAAGGTAGGGCGAGTCCTCCTACTTTATTCTTCTTCAATAGTGCTTTACTTATTCAGGGTCTCATTCCTTTCCATATAAAGTTAATAAGTAGCTTTTCCACCTTGTTAAAGAATGCTCTTGGTATTTAGATCGGGATTGCATTGTATGTGTAGGTTTCTTTGGGTAGCACTGTCATTTTCATATGTTGAGTCTACCTATCCATGAGCATGGTATGTTTTTCCATTTATGTAGGTCTCTTCAGGTTTCTTGCAGTAGTCTTCTTTAGTTTTCTTTGTATAGGTCTTTTGTGTCCCTGGTTAGCTTTATTCTCAAGTATTTTATTTTTTCAGATGCTATTATAGATGGTATTTGTTTCCTGATTTCCTTTTTGTAGTTCTCTCTACTGATGTATAGGAATCCAACTGATTTTTGTATGTTTATCTTGTATCCTGCTACTCTGCTGAATCTTTACATTAGTTCTAGTAGTGTTCTCATGGAGTCTTTTGGGTTTTCTGTATACAGTGTCATATCATCTGCAAATAGGGAGTTTTACTTCTTCCTTACCAATTTGGATGCCCTTTCTTTTTCTTGCCTTATTGCTCTCGCTAGGACTTCCAGCATGTCTTAGGCTGGGTTCTCTAGAGAAGGAAAACCAGTAAAGCGTGTACACACACGTGTGTATATATATACAGAAAGAGAGAGAGAGACAAAGAGAGAGATTTACATCAAGGGAATGGTTCACACTGTTTTCAGTGTCCCAAGTCCACGGAGGCAGGAAAGAGGATTCTTCTGATTCATGTAGCCATAAGGGCTGGTGAACCCAAGATCTGCAGGCCAGAAAACAGTGCTGTTAAAAACTTCTGATGATTCACATAGCTGCAGGGGATAGTGAAGCCAAGATCAGCAGGCTGGAGAGCAGGCTGTAGCAGGCTGTGAAGATCAACGAATCTTAAGATTGGCAGGCAAGCTGCTAGCTCAAGTCCCAAGAACCGGAAGTCAGATGAACAGGAGGCAGCTTCAGAAACTTGGGCAGAGAGATGAAGGCTGAGGGGGTGGTGAGCCACCACAGGCCCTGCTCCTGCTGGTACCGCTCAGAAGATTCCATCATGGGGGTGGTCACATATCAAATTTCAACAGGGAAGTGATCACAACACGATACAACTGCCAAGACGCTAAGAATCATGGCCCAGCCAGGTTGACACACAATCTTAACCATCACACAGCACAATGTTAAACAGCAATAGTGATAAAGGGTATCCTTGTCTTGTTCTCATTCTCAGGGGGAATGTTTTCAGCCTCTCTACATTAAGGATGATATTAGCTGTTGGTGTTGTATAGATGCCCTTAATTATGTTGATGAATTTCCCTTTTATACCTATTTTATTGAGAGATTCTATCAGGAATAAGTGTTAGACTTTATTGAATTCCTTTTATGCATTGATTGAGATAATCATGTGATTCTTTTATTTATGTGGTAGATTACATTGATTGATTTTCTAATGTTGAATCATCCTTACATACCTGCTATAAATCCCACTTGGTTGTGGTGTATTATTTTTCTGATATGATACTGAACTGTATTGGCTAGAATTTTGTTGAGAGTTTTTGCATCTATATCCATGAGAGATATTGGTCTGTAATTTTCTTTTTTTGAGGTGTCTTTGCCTGTTTTGGTATCAGGGTTATGCTGGCTTTATAGAATGAATTTGGAAGTATCCCTTCCTTTTCTACATCCTGAAATAGTTAGAGTAGTACTGGTGCAAGCTCTTCTCTGAATGTTTGGTAGAATTCTACAGTGAAGCCACTTGAGCCAGGGTTTTTTTTTTGTTGGGAGTTTTTTTAGTACCTTTTCAATCTCTTCTCTTGTTATGTGTCTGTTCAGATTTTCAACATCACTTTGTGATAGTTTAGGTAGGTAGTGTGTTTCTAGAAATTTGTCCATTTCCTCTAGGTTTTCAAATTTGTTGGAGTACAGTTTTTCATAGAATTCTGTTATGATCCTTTTTATTTCAGTTGAGTCTATAGTAATGTCCCCAATTTCATTTCTTATTTGGGTTATCTGTGTCCTCTCATTTTTCTTTTGCCAGTTTGGCCAATGGTTTGTCTATTTTTTTGATCCTTTCAAAGAACCAACTTTTGGTTTTGTTGATTCTTTCTATTGTTTTTCTATTCTCTATTTATTTCTGCTCTGATTTTTATTATTTCCTTTCTTCTGGTGGCGGTGGGCTTCTCTTGCTGTTCTCTTTCTATTTGCTCAAGTTGTGTAGCTAATGTTTTGATTTTGTCCCTTTCTTCTTTTTTGATGTGTGCATCTATTGCTATAAATTGACCTCTGAGCACTGCCTTTTCTGTGTCCCAGAGATTTTGGTATGATGTGTTTTCATTCTTGTTTGAATGTAGGAATTTTTTTATTCCATCTTTGATTTCTTCTATTACCCAGTGGTTTGTAAACAAGGTGTTATTCAGTTTCCATGTATTTGATTTTTTTCCCTTGCTCTTCCTGCTATTAATTTCTACTTTTATGGCACTGTGATCAGAGAAGGTGATTTGTACTAACTCAATTTTTTTTTTTTTTTTTTGAGGGCTGCTTTGTGACCTAAGGTCTGGTCTATTCCGGAGAACATTCCATGTGCATTGGAAAAGAATGCGTACTTTGCTGCTGCTGGATGGAGTGTTCTATATATGTCTGTGAGATCAAGTTGGCTGATTGTGGCCTTTAGATCGTCTGTATCTTTGCTGAGTTTCTTTCTAGATGTTCAGTCCTTTACTGAGAGTGGTGTGTTGAAGTCTCCTACTATTCTTGTGGAACTGCCAATTTCTCTTTTCAGTGTTGTTAAAGAGTTTTTTTTTTGTTTGTTTTGTTTTTTGTAGTTTGGAGCTCTGTCATTGAGCGTGTAGATGTTTATTATGGTTATGTCCTAATGGTCAATAGTGCCTTTAATCTTTATAGAATGTCCTTTCTTATCTTTGATGGTGCGTTTTGTTCTAAAGTCTATTTTACCTGAGATTAGTATTGCCACTCCTGCTCTTTTTTGGTTGCTGTTTGCTTGATACATTTTTTCCATCTTTTGATTTTTAATATATTTATGCCTTTGTATTTTGTAAGCTGTCCCTCTTGTAGACAGCATATTGATGGATCCTGTTTCTTTATCCATTCTGTCACTCTCTCTTTATGGGTGCATTTAAGCCATTTATGTTCAGTATGATTATTGATAGGTGTGAATTTACCTGTCGTTTTGTAGTGCTTTTTTTTGGTGGTGCTGATGATTTCTTTGTTCCTCTTACTCTCCTGTGCTGAATTTCTTTTGTTTGTGGGTTTTTTCTTCATTTCTTTCATTTTTGTAGATTTTGTGTTTACTGAGACTTTATGTTTTTCTTCTTTATTCTGATGAGTAGGTTTGTTAACTTTGTGGTTACCTTGAAATGTATCCCTATCTTCTTAAGTTTAAACCAGTCTTTTATTACTTGATATTGCTTTGACTTCCTCTCCATTTGAAAGTTCTATACCTACACCATTTATTGCCTCTTTTATTGTTCTGATGTTGATGCCATTTACAGATTGACCTCTCTGGTTCCCTGTTGTAAATCTTTTAGTTTTGTTTTATCCTTGAGAGTTCATTACCTAGGCTGGTATCTGGCTGATGCTGTCCTGTGTCTTAGATTCAGGTTTTTGTCTGATGTTGTTGACTTTCTAACTGAAGGACTCCCTTTAATAATTCCTGTAATTTTAGTTTGGTTTTTATATATTCCCTTAACTTCTGTTTACTAGAAATGTCCTAATTTCACCATCAAATTTGAGCGAGAGTTTTGCAGGATATATTATTCTTGGTAGGCAATTTTTTTCTTTCAAGTTTTATATATGTTATCCCATTGCCTTCTTGCCTACTTGGTTTCTGCTAAGTAATCAGAACTTAGTCCTTTTTTTTTGTGCTTTAGGTGAAGGTTTACAGCTCAAGTTAATTTCTCATACAATAATTTATATACATATTGTTGCAATCCCTATGATGTGAAAGCACACTCCCTCTTCCCACCCCGGGTTTCCCGTTTCCATTCAACCAGCTCCTGTCCCTTCCTGCCTACTCATCCTGCCTCCGGACAGGAGTTGCTCATTTGGTCTTGTGTATCTGCTTGAACTAAGAAGCACACTCTTATGAGCATTATTTTCTGTTTTATAGTCCAGTCTAATCTTTGTCTGAAGAGTGGGTTTTGGGAACAGTTTTAGTTCTGTGTTAACAGAGCATCTGGGGGCCATGGCTTCAGGGGTTCCTCCAGTCTCAGTTGGATCATTAACTCTGATCTTTTCACATGAATTTGAGTACTTCTCCACAGTTTTCTTCCTCTCCATCAGGGCTATTCTGTTGTGTTCTCTGTCAGGGCAGTCACTGGTTGTAGCTGGGCACCATCTAGTTCTTCTGGTCTCAGGCTGATGGAGTTTCTGGTTTATGTGGCCCTTTTGTCTCTTGGGGTAATATTTTCCTTGCGTCTTAGGTGTTCTTCATTCTCCTTTTCTCCAAGAGCGTTGGGACCAAATGATGCATCTTAGATAGCTGCTTGCAAGCTTTTAAGACCAAAGAGGCCACTCACCAAAGCGGGATGCAGAACATTTTTTTTTTTTAAACTTTATTGTTGTACTTTAAGTGAAAGTTTACAATTGAAGTTAGTCTCTCAAACAAAAATTTATGCATACATTGTTATGTGACCCTAACTGTTCTTCCTATACCGACAGCACACTCTCCTTTCCACCCCTGATTTCCTGTGTCCATTCAACCAGCTCCTGACCCTCTCTGCCTTCTCATTTCACCTCCAGACAGGAGCTGCCCATTTAGTCTCATGTATCTACTTGAGCTAAGAAGCATACTCTTCACGAGTATCATTTTATGTCCCATAGTCCAGTCTAAGCTTTGTCTAAAGAGTTGGCCTCAGGAACTGTTTTAGTTCTGGGTTGACAGAGAGTCCGGGGGCCATGCTTTCTGGGGTTCCTCCAGTCTCAGTCAGACCATTAAGGCTGGTCTTTTCACTATAATTTGAGTTCTGCAACCCACTTTTCTCCTCCTCCATCAGGGACACTGTCTTGTGTTCCCTGTCAGGGCAGTCATTGGTGGTAGCCGGGCACCAATCTAGTTCTTCTGGTCTCAGGATTATGCAGTCTCTGGTTTACGTGGCCCTTTCTGTCTCTTGTGCTAATACCTTCCTTGTGTCTTTAGTGTTCTCCATTCTTCTTTACTCCAGGTGGGTTGGGACCAATTTATGCATCTTAGATGGCCACTCACTAGCTTTTAAGACCCCAGACACCATTCACCAAAGCAGAATGCAGAACATTTTCTTAATAAACTTTGTTATGTCAATTGACCTAGATGTCCCCTGAAAACATGGTCCTCAGACTCCCACCCCTGCTACTCTGTCCCTTGAAGCGTATGGTTCTATTCAGGAAACTTCTTAGCTTTTGGTTTAGTCCAGTTGTGCTGACTTCCCCTGTAGTGTGTGCTGTCCTTCCCTTCACCTAAGATAATTCTTGTCTACTATCTAGTTAGTGAATAGCCTCTCTCTCTCCCTCCCCACCCTTGTAACCTCAATGAATGTTTTCTTCTGTGTTTAAACCTTTTCTTGAGTTCTTGTAATAGTGGTCTTATACAATATTTGTCCTTTTCTGACTGACTAAATTCACTCAGCATAATGCCTTCCAGACTCCTCCATGTTATGTTTCACAGATTCATCGTTGTTCTTTATCATTGCATAATATTCCATTGTGTGAATATACTATAATTTGTTTACCCATTTGTCTGTTGATGGGCACCGAGGTTGTTTCCATCTTTTGCTATTGTGAACATCTTTTTGCTGCAGTGAACATGGGTGTCCATATATCTATTCATGTGACGGCTCTTAATTTCTCTAGGATATATTCTAAGGAGTGGGATTGCTGGATTGTATGGTACTTCTATTTCCAGCTTTTTAAGGAAGCACCAAAATCGATTTCCAAAGTGGTTGTACAATTTTACATTCCCACCAGCACTGCATAAGTGTTTCAGTCTCTCCACAACCTCACCAACATTCATTAATTTGTGTTTTTTGGATTAATGCCAGCCTTGTTGTGGTGAGATGGTATCTCAGTGCAGTTTTGATTTGCATTTCTCTAATGGCTAATGATCGTGAGCATTTCCTCATGTATCTGTTAGCTGCCTGAATGTCTTCTTCGGCGAAGTGTCTGTTCATATCCTTTGCCCATTTTTAAACTGGATATTTGTCTTTTTGTTGTTGTGGTGCTGCAGTATCTATGTAGATTTTAGAGATTAGGCCCTTGTTGGATATGTCATAACCAAAAATTTTTTCCCAGACGGTAGGTTGTCTTTTTACTCTTTTGGTGAAGTTTTTTGTTGAGCATAAATGTTTGGTTTTTAGGAGCTCCCAGTTACCTAGTTTCTCTTTAGTGTTTGTGTATTGTTAGTTATGGTTTGTATTCTGTTTATGCCATGTATTAGGGCTCCTAGCATTGTCCCTATTTTTTTCTTCCATGATCTTTACAGTTTTAGAGTTTATATTTACGTCTTTGATCCATTTTGAGTTAGTTTTTGTATATGGTGTAAAGTATGGGTCTTGTTTCAGTTTTTTGCAGACGGATATCCAGTTATGTTAACACCATTTGTTAAAGAGGCTGTTTTTTCCCCATTTAATGGACTTTGTGCCTTTGTTGAATATCAGCTGCTCATAGGTAGATGAATTTACATCTGGATTCTCAATTCTGTTCCACTGGTCTATGTATCTGTTTTTGTACCAGTACCAAGGTGTTTTGACTACCGTGTTAGTATTATAGGTTCTAAAATCAGGTAGTGTGAGGCCTCCCACTTTGTTCTTCTTCAGTAATGCTTTACTTATCCGGGGCCTCCTCTCTTTCCATATGAAGTTGGTGATTTGTTTCTCTATATCATTAAAAATTGTCATTGGAATTTGGATTGGGATTGCATTGTATCTGTAGATTGCTTTAGGTAGAAGAGACATTTTCACAGTGTTGAGTCTTCTTATCTATGAGCATGGTATGTTTTTCCACTTACGTAGGTCTCTTTTGGTTTATTGCAGTAGTGTCTTGTAATTTTTCTTGTATAGGTCTTTTACATGTCTTTTTAGGTTTATTCCTAAGTATTTTATCTTCTTGGGGGCTATTGTAAATGGTATTGATTTTGTGAATTCATTTTCAAAATTCTCTTTCTTGGTGTATAGGACTCCAACTGATTTTTGTACATTTATCTTGTATCCTGACACTTTGTTGAAATCTTCTATTAGTTCCAGTAGTTTTCTTGTAGATTCTTTCAGGTTTTCTGCGTACATCACATCATCTGCGAATAGGGATAGTTTTATCTCTTCCTTACCAATCTGTATGCCCTTTATTTCTTTTTCTTGCTTTACTGCTCTGGCTAGGACCTCCAGCACAATTTTGAATAAGAGTGATGATAAAGGGCACCCTTGTCTGGTTCCCATTCTCAAGGGGAATGCTTTCACACTCTCTCCATTTAGGATGATGTTGACTGTTGGCTTTGTATAAATGCCTTTTATTATGTTGAGGAATTTTCCTTCTATTCCTATTTTGCTGAGAGTTTTTATTAAGAATGTGTGTTGAACTTTGTCAAATGCCTTTTCCGCATCTATTGATAAGATCACGTGGTTCTTATCTTTTGTTTTATTTATGTGATGGATTACGTTGATTGCTTTTCTAATGTTGAACCATCCCTGCACACCTGGTATGAATTCCACTTGGTCATAATGAATTATTTTTTGATATGTTGTTGAGTTCTACTGGCTAGTATTTTGTTGAGGATTTTTCCGTCTATGTTCATGAGGGATGTTGGTTTGTAATTTTCTTTTTTTGTGGTGTCTTTACCTGGCTTTGGTATCAGGGTTATGCTTGCTTCATAGAATGAGTTCGGGAGCATTACATTCTTTTCTGTGCTCTGAAATATCTTTAGTAGCACTGGTGTTAGCTCTTCTCTGAAAGTTTGGTTAAATTCTGCAGTGAAGCTGTCAGGGCCAGGGCTTTTTTTTGTTGTTGTTGCAAGCTTTTTTATTACTAGAGCTTAGTTTTATTGTTTCTCCTTTGTATGTGACTTTTTGTTTCTCTAGCTGCTCTCAGGATTCTTTGTCTCTGTGTTTAGTGTGTGTGAATATGATGTCTCGGTGATTTTCTTTTGGGGGGGTCTATCTCATATGAGCTTGTAGGATGATTAGTTTTTCATCTTTCATGATATTTGGTAAGTTTTCTGTCAGAAATCTTCAATGGTCCTCTCTGTGTTTCCATTTTCTTCCCCTGTTCTGGAACTCCCATCACGTGCAAAGTTTTGCTTTTGATTGTATTCCACATTGTTATCAGGGGTTCTTCATTTTTCTTCATTCTTTTCTTTGATTTTTCCTCAAACAAAGTGGTATCCAAGGACTTGTCTTTAATTTTGCTGATCCTATCTTCCACAGTTTCAGTTTTGCTCTAAAACCTTCTATTGCACAGTCCATTTCTGAAATCTAGTTGTTTACCTTTTGGATTTCTAGTTGCTGTTTTTGTATGATTTTCGTATATCTTTTCATTTTGACATTTTGTTTCTGTATTATTTTCCTGAATTCTTCCATTGTTTTGTCTGTGTTTTCCATTTTGCCTTTATTTTCTATGATTTTGTCTACTTTTTTTCCTTATTTTTGTCCGCATTTTTCTTCATCTCTTGGAGAGCCTGAATAATAGAGTTTTGAATTTCCTATCAGGTAGTTCCAGTGTCTTTTCTTCTACCATAAGGTCATCTGGTGTTTTATTTTGATCGCTTTCTGGAACCATCCTGTCCTGTTTTTTTATACATATTGATATTGGCAGCTGTCTTCAGGACGTTCAGGAATTATTTTCTTTGTTTATTGACTGTAGATTTATTTGTTTTGTCCTGCTTTTTTGTTTTATTTGGTTGTCTGGGTGGGTGGGCTGGGAGTGCTTTGTTGCTTGCTTGTCTGTTGGCACGATACTTCTCACCACGTTATCCAGGTGAGCAGGGCCAGTAGCTCAGCTTTGTTTCAGCAGAACAGGTCCAGCAGTGGAAGGAGGGTCGGAGATTGGTCATCTGTGGTACATACAGGGGCTGACGGGGTGGGGCCAGGGCCAGTGCAGGACGGGGTCCACTGGTCCGCGCCAGTGCACTCAGGGGTGCGGTGCTCAGCGTACATTGCCGACAGGCAGGAGAAAAGGCAGAGGATGTGATGTGTGGAGCTAAGTGAGAGAAAGAAATGAAAGAGAAACAGAATAAAAAAAACAAAAAATAAAAGAGTAAATAAAATGTTGTTGTAGTAGGATTTGGCAGGTGGGGGCGGGGCAGACACAGTGAGGCCATGTGCCAGTGGCTCTCTAGCTGAGTGGTATGGCTCACCCTATCAAGAAGGGGCATGAGTGGTGTACTGGGCTAGGTGGGCAGAAGAAAGGAAAGGAAAGAAGGGAAAGAGGGAGAAGAAACAACAAAACAAGAAAAGAAAACAAAAACAAGAAAAATAATAAACATGGTGCTGGGGGAACTGGCCATTGGGGGCAGGACGAAACTGGGGTGGCAGCGAGCTGATGTCTCTCTCACTAGCTGGCGAGGCGTGGCCTGTCAGGAAGGGGTGGGGCAGCACAGGACCTAGCTGGGAGGGAGAAGGGGAAAGAGAAAGAAAAAAAAAATACAGTGTTGAGGGAGCCAGACTGTGGGGGCAGTACAGACGCGGGGAGGTCGTGTGCCAGAGGCTCACTAGCCAAGCAGTACAGCACAGCCTGTGGAGGGGTGGCACACAGGGTATGTGGGTGGGAGAAGGAAAGGAAGGGAGAGAGAGAGAGAATAAACAACAACAACGAAAAAGAGAAAAACACAAAAACAAAAGGAAACAAAAAAAGAGAAAACAAAAAAATGAGCGCCTGCCAGGGTGAGTGGTGCAGTCCCAAGTGGTGTGGCACAGCCCATCAAGAAAGGGCAAGGATGGGGAGAACTTCTGGCAACATGGTGCTCTAGGCAGAAGCACCACACCATCTCTCCACAGCAAAGATCTGAAAAACTAAGCCAAACGGAGAAAACAGCAATCATGAAACCCTAAACATCAAATAAAGAGATAAAGGACTCAACCAAGCTCCAAATGGAGTAAGAAACTGACAGAGAACAGAGAGCGAGGACACATATATGCAGAGGTCTCCTATAAGCTAACGCAGTATGGATCCGCCATCTTGGACTCCTATCAGAGACCAGGAAATAGGGAGTATGAAAAAGTAGCTTCACGTAGCTTCCAGCAGGAGACAGAACCACCGGTAACTGGCGATATGTGCTTTCCCACCCCCCACCATTCTTCACCCCTACTCGACCTCCTCTGCTGCCCGTGGCCATAGTCTCTTGCCCAGGAAGCACTGGCTGCTTGGATTCCACCTGCCCACACTGGCCGACTCCCTGAGTGCCATTTGTTGGCTGCTGGTGTTGCTTTTTTCCACTTCTTTTGATTTCTTCCTTACCTCTCACCACCTCACCCTCCTTTCACTAAAATACCTGGCTCCATGCACCATCTTTGCTTTTCCTGAGGGGCTGTGGAGCTCTGCTCAAGTGTGGAACTGTTTCCCGGTCCATGCTGCCATGCTGGTGGGATCCCGGGGCTTTTCATTTGTTTTGAATTGTTTGTTTGCTTTCTTTTTCTTTTCTTGAGTTGGGAGCCTGTTCTGGCCGAGCAGTGCTGCAAGGCTTGGGATCTACCCCCTCAGCTTGTGCAGACGTGCAGAGGGACCCCTGAGAACACTTCTTTTTTCGTGGTTTTTTTTTTTTTCTGTTTTTTTTTGGGTGGTTTTCTCGTTCTTTTTTTTTTTAATTTGTTTTGTTTTGTTTTCCCTCTTTTTCCCTTTTTGTCTCTCTTCATTACTCAGTTTCTTGTCTCTCTATACCTTCCTTTTCTTCCTGTCTCCTGAACACCTGGCGCTGAGTGACACCTCTACATCTTCTACACAGGCTGTACTTCAACACCTGGGAACAACTTCCCCAGACCTCGTAGCTGCACAGGTGGGATCCCTGGGAGCTTTTCTTTTCTTTCTAATTTTTATATATTCATTCTTTTATTTTATTTTATTTCTTTTTCTTCCCCTTTTTGTTTTTCTCCATTTCATAGTCTCTCATCTCTCCACTCCAACGGCAAGCTCCCCTAGCACTCTTTTTTGTTTGTTTGTATGTTTTTGGCTCCTGTTCCTCTCTCCTCTCTCCCATACCCATCTTAGCTCCACACATAACAATCTCCCCCCTCCATCC
>NW_004444027.1:5273160-5275367 GCF_000243295.1 Trichechus manatus latirostris
CATATCTGAGCGACTGACCCTGCCAATTGGAGAAGGAGGCGAAAAGTATGCCCACAGATGAGCAAACAACAAAGAACACACAGCCTGCTTGCTCAGACATAGCCAAAAAAAAAAAAGGATGAAACAAACAAATCTACAATCAATAAATGAGAAAAATAACTACTGAATGCCCCAAAGATGGCAGATAATATCAAAACATTTACAAAAACAGGACAGGATGGTTCCACTAGGCATCCAAAATAAAACGCCAAATGACTTTCCAGTAGAAGAAAAGGCACTACAACTACCTAAGAGGGAATTCAAATCTCTAATACTCAATTATCCAAGAGTTGAAGCAAAAAGCAGATAAAAAATGAGGAAAAAATAGACAAATTCATGGAAAATACACACAAGAAATTGGAAGAATTCAGGAAAATAATGCACGAACAAAATGCCGAAACAAATTCACAACTAGAAATTATACAAAAACAACAATTAGAAATCCAAAAGATAAACAAAACAAGATTTCAGAAATGGACAGTGTCATAGAAGGGCTGAGGAGCAGATTTGAGGCAGTGGAAGACAGGATCAGCAGAACTGAATACAAACACTTGGATACAACTCCTTTTGAGGAAAAATCAGAAAAAAGAACGAAGAAAAACGAAGAGACCCTGAGAATCATGTGGGATACAATCAAAAGCAAAAATTTGTGAGTGATCGGAGTTCCAGAACAGGGGGAGGAAACAGAAAACACAGAGAGGATCACTGAAGAACTGCTGAAAGAAAACTTCCCCAATATCATGAAAGATGAAAACCTGGCCATCCAAGAAGCTCAAAGAACCCTATATAGGATAGACTCCAAAAGAAAATCACCAAGGCATATCATAATCACACTCGCCAAAACCAAAGACAAAGAATCCTGAGAGCAGCTTGTGAAAAACAAAAAGTCATATACAGAGGAGAAACAATAAGACTAAGCTCAGATTATTCGGCAGAAACCATGCAGGCAAGAAGGCAACGGGATGACATATATAAAACCTTAAAAGAAAAAAATTGCCAGCCAAGAATAATATATCCCGCAAAACTCTCGTTCAAATATGATGATGAAATTAGGACATTTCCAGATAAACAGAAATTAAGGGAATATGTAAAAACCAAACCAAACTTACAAGTATTATTAAAGAGAATCCTTTGATCTGAGAACAAACAACTTTAGCTCATAGGCTGAATCTAGGACACAGGATCGTACCAGCCAGATACCAATCTAGGAAATGAACTCTCAAGGACTATCCAAAAACAAAAGAAATACAACAGGGAATCAGAGCAGTTAATCTGTAAATGACAACAACATCAAACAATAAAAGGGAATAAACGGTGTAAGTATAGAACCTTCTAATGGAGAGGAAGGCAAGGCAATACCAAGTAATAATAGACTGCTTCAAACTTAGAAATGTAAGGGTAAATTTCACGGTAACCACAAAGAAAGTTAACAAACATACTCATTACACACAAAAAGCAACAATCTTTGTTGGTTACGAGGGATGGGAGGGGTGGGGGGAAATACTAAATAGACAATAGATAAGTGGTATCTTTCGTGAAGGGTGAGACAGTACACAATACCAGGGAAAGCAGCACAACTTGTACAAGGAGAGGTCATGGAAGCTCCACAGACACATCCAAACTCCCTGACGGACTGAATTACTGGGCGGAGGGCTATGGGGACCATGGTTTTGGGGAACATCTAGCTCAACTGGCATAACACAGTTTATAAAGAAAATGTTCTACATTCTACCTTGGTGAGTAGTGTTTGGGGTCTTAAAAGCCTGTGAACAGCCATCTAAGATACTTCCCTGGTCTCACCCCTTTGGGAGCAAGGGAGAATGAAGACAACAGGATATAAGGAAAAGATTAGTCCAAAGGACTAATGGACCACAGCTACCAAGGCCTCCACGAGACTGAGTCCAGTACAGCTAGATGGTGCCCGGCTACCACCGACTGCTCTGATCAAGATCACAAGACAGGGTTCTGGATAGAGCTGGAGAAGGATGTAGAACAAAATTCTAACACACACAAAAGAAGACCAGATTTATTGGCCTGAAAGAGACTGGAGATACCCTAAGAGTATGGACCCCAGACACCCTTTTAGCTCAGAGATGAAGTTACTTCTGAGTTTCACCATTCAGCCGGGGATTGGACAGCCTCATAAAACAAAACAGGACTAATGAGGT
>NW_004444027.1:5275467-5294204 GCF_000243295.1 Trichechus manatus latirostris
AACTGGAAGAACGCAACTGATGTCACTGAATTGTGCGTGTAGAAATTTTTGAAATGGTGTATCTTTGGCTATGTGTATTTTCACCAAAAAAAAAAAAGGTCGAGAAGGGAGAGGGTTGACATGTTGTGGGGTTGTTAACCAATGTCATAAAACAACATGTGTACTGACCGTTTAATGAGAAACTATTTGTTCTGTAAACCTGCACGCAAAGTACAATAAAAATAAAATAAACAAAAAAAAAGGGTAGGGATGGCACATGGGGATAGCTGGGAGGGAGAATGGAAAGGAAGGAAGGGAGAGAGAGAGAAGAGAAGAAACCAAAAAACATGGCACTAAAGGAGCCCGCCAGTGGGGGTAGCGTGGACCCAGGGAGGCTTTCTAACTGAGCAGTGTGGCACAGTCCATTAGGAAGGAGTGGGGATGGCAGACAGGACTAGCTGGGCAGGAGAAAGGAAAGGAAGGAAGGGAGAGAGAGAGAAGACACCTAAAAAATAACAAAACAAAAATGGGATGCTGCATACCTGGGGAAGCTGTGTGCTGACGGCTCTCTAGCTGAGTGGTGTGGCACAGCCCATCAAGAAGGGGTGGGGATGGCACACAGGGCTAGGTGAGCAGGAGACAGGAAAGGAACGAAGTGAGAGAGAGAGTAGACGCCGAAAAAATAACAAAATAAAAATGGTGCTGAGGGAGCCTGCCAGTGGGTTGGGGCAGACCTGGGGAGGCTGTGTGCTGGTGGCTCTCTAGCTGAGTGGTGTGGCACAGCCCATCAAGAAGGGACAGGGACAGCACATGGTGATAGCTGGGTGGGCAAAGGGAAAGGAAGGTAGGGAGAGAGAGAAGAAACTACAAAACAAACAAACAACAAAAAAAAAGGTGCTGAGGAAGCCTGCCAGTGGGTTGGGGCAGACCTGGGAAGGCTGTATGCTGGTGGCTCTCTAGCTGAGCGGTGTGGCACAGCCCATCAAGAAGGGGTGGGGATGGCACACGGAGTAAGCTGTGTGGGAGAAAGAAAAGGAGGGAAGGGAGAGAGAAGAAACAAAAAGAAGCCAAAAAAATAGTTAAAAAAAAAATAGTGCTGAAGGAGCTGACCAGTGGGGGTGGGGTGGACCCGGGATGCAGTGAGCTGGTGTCTCTGTGGTCAAGGGACCGTGACCCGTTAGAAAGCAGTGGAGGCCTTGTAGAGGGAAGAAGGGTGGGGGGTTGGAAAGTGTGTATCCTTGGTTACTGGGTGCTCCATCTCCTGTTGGGAGCTCCGTGAAGTTGCCTTCCCGGACTCCCTATCCACTGCTCTTGGTGGCTGAGGTCCAAGATGGCGAATCTGTGCTGCATTAGCTAGTAGGGGGATCTCCACTCCATAGCTCTCCTCGTTCTCTGTTCTCTGTCAGTTTTTTATTCCATTCATTGCTTGATCGAGTTCTTTATCCCTTCATTTGATGCTTAGGGTTCCAGGATTGATGTTTGTTATCTGTTTTACTTAGTTTTTCATGTCTTTGCTATAGAGGGACAGCATGGTGCTTCTGTCTATAGTGTCATGTTGGTTCTGCCCCTTAAAGAATTCTAATGCCAAAGAGGTGAAAAGTTTCTTGCATCAGAGCTATTAGTTATTTTAAATATATTTATGCATAAATATTTTACAGGAAAAGTTGTTGCTTAAGACAAACTATTAAAGTCAGTTTTCCATACAATACTCAAAACCTCTTTTAACCTTAAAACTTGGTTAATCACTTTTCTCTCCTTTGTTCCACAACAGCCTCAGCTTCAGCTATGGAATGCTACTCCCTGCTCCAATTGAGACTGAGATGCAAGAAAAGATTTGTAAGAAGTCAGGGCTACAGTAATTTCTCAAAGAACTTTTCTATCATTGCAGTTTCAATTTTTCTTTTTTAAAAAAATTCTCATAAGAGCACACAAATTACTGAAATCAAAAAGACTAGTTTATCATGCTACTGTAACAATATTAATTACTCATAGTTTACTACTATATTAAATGTAGACGAATTCCACTTTAAGAAAACACAATAAAACTTAAACCTAAATGGGCAAGTTAGGAATTGGCTATGCATGTTACAAAACAATTCTTCAATTTTAAAGGATTTGCTGCAGTTTTTTCATAGAATATAATACCCCTGTGGTTTTGAAAATCATTAAAAAAATTTAATTTACACATAGTTTTTCAGGAATTCATCTATTGTATAAAATGATGTGAAACTGCATGCATACAGAACTCTGCATGTTGTAGAGAAAAGGCTCACAAAAATTTCCCATGTTACCTAATTAATGACGACTATAAGAATGAACATAAATATTGGTTATAATGCATGGAAAGCCACTAGAAAAATTATTCTTGTATTATTTACTTTTATGATTATAATATAAATGCTTTAGATTGCTTAGTTTTTAGTTTTAAAAGAACTTTAACATGTACATTATGACCTTGTGTACTTACAAATTTATTAGGTAAACTTTTCCTTAAAACTGCTGCAAAAGTAAACTTCAGCTCATCTTGTGGAATTATGAAAAATTTGAATCAGTAAAGTGAAATCTGATGACCCATAGATACTGCATACTATCCAGAGTCCCAGTGTCAGACCGCCTGGTGTCTGAGCCAGGGTTACAGAAAGACAGGAAACCAGACAGAGGGAGATGCTCCAAAGTTCTAAACTCCTGGGTGGAACCATGGTTTGGGGGTGTCAGGAAAAGGGCTCTAAGCTGACATGAGTATCTTTAAAAGGGCCATCAAGTTCTCAGAAAAAGAGAATTTTGAAGTCATAGAGTATTTCCTTTGAACTAACTCCCTTCCCCAACTTCAAGTTTGATAATTAATTCTTAGTAAGTTTGTTTTTTGCCTCTTACTTACCTTAGGCTTGGTAACATGAAGCTCTTTCACCATCTGAATATAGTGCTTCTTCCATATACCTTGCTCGAAGGGAGTAGGAGAGAAATTGATGTACCAGTTAAACCGTAAACATTTGAGCATCCAGAGTTGATCCAGCTCAGTTAAATTCTTCCAATGCCAGCTCACCTGGAAAAACAACAATGATTAAAAAACAAACAAACCTACTCTGTTTGCATGCTTACTTTTTCTAGATTTTGAGCTGTCACCCTGTATCTGAGATAACTTTTTTGTTCTTTTTCTCTAAATCACAGTTTAAACAGTTACCTCTTACCTAAAGTGCTTCCTATCCAGGCAGCATGATTTACTTTAAATGCTAATTCAGACTTAGAATCAAAGTCAACTAATTTATTGAGCATCTCTTAGCCACCTAGGAAGGCAAGTATAATTACCACCCTCATTTTACAAATGAAGAAACTGAGGCTCAGAATTTGGAACTTCCTGAAGGTTCCTGAAGGTCATATAAAAGTTACAGGAAGGTTATATAAACTCAGTTCTGCACATTGCTTATTCTTTTCATGTTATGTTTCCTTTTCCACCATTCTCATGATTTAACTAAATATACACTTACAGATGAAACACAATTACAACACTATATGGTATGTCATATCTAACCTTTAGGTTTTAATAGAGCATAAAATATTTGTTCTGGACACTTCACCAAAGAAGACATTCAAGTGGCCAACAGACACATGAGGAAATGCTCGTGATCACTAGCCGTTAGAGAAATGCAAATCAAAACCACAATGAGATATCATCTTACCCTGGCATTACTGGCACGAATCAAAAACACTGGAAATAACAAATGTAGGAGAGGCTGTGGGGAGATCGGAACTCTTATGCACTGCTGGTGGGAATGCAAAATGATACAACCGTTCTAGAAAAAGATACGGCGCTTCCTTAGAAAGCTAGAAGTAGAAATACCATATGATCCAGCAATCCTACTCCTAGGAATATATCCTAGAGAAGTAAGAGCCGTCACACAAATAGACAGATGCACACCCATGTTCATTGCAGCATTGTTCACAATAGCAAAAAGATGGAAACAACCTAAGTGTTCGTCAACAGATGAATGGATAAACAAACTATGGTACATACACACAATGGAATATTATGCAATGGTAAAGAAAAATGATGACTCTGTGAAGCATCACCTAACATGGATGAATGTGGAGGGCATTATGCTGAGTGAAATAAGTCAATCACAAAAGGACAAATATTGTATGAGACCACTACTGTAAAAACTCATGAAAAGGTTTACACATAAAAAGAAACAATCCTTGATGGTTACGGGGCAGGGTGGGGGGGGACATTAAATAGGCAATAGATAAGTGGTAACTTTGGTGAAGGGTTAGACGATACACAATACTGGGGAAGCCAGCACTACTTGTTCAGGGTAAGGTCATGGAAGCTCCATAGACACATCCAAACTCCCAGAGGGACTGAATTGCTGGGCTGAGGTCTGTGGGGACCATGGTCTCGAGGAACATCTAGCTCAACTGGCATAACATAGTTGATGAAGAAAATGTTCTACATTCTACCTTGGTGAGTAGCGTCTGGGGTCTTAAAAGCCCGTGAGCAGCCATCTAAGATACTCCACTGGTCTCACCCCTTCAGGAGCAAGGGAGAATGAAGACAACAAGATACAAGGCAAAGATTAGTCCAAAGGACTAACGGACCATAACTACCACGGCCTCCACAAGACTGAGTCCAGTACAGCTAGATGGTGCCTGGCTACCACCACTGACTGCTCTGACAGGGATCACAACAGAGGATCCTGGACAGAGCTGGAGAAGGATGTAGAACAAAATTCTAACTCAAAAAAAGACCAGACTTACTGGCCTGACAAAGACTGTAGAAACCCTGAGAGTATGGCCCCCGGACACCCTTTTAGCTCAGTAATGAAGTCACTCCCAAGGTTCACCGTTCAGCCAGGGTCTGGACAGCCCCATAAAACAAAACAAGACTAATGGGGCACAACAGCCCAGGACAAGGACTAGAAGGCAGAAGCGGACAGGAAAGCTGGTAATAGGGAACCCAAGGTTGAGAAGGGAGAGTGCTGACATGTTGTGGGGTTGTTAACCAACGTCATAAAATAATATGTGTACTAACTGTTTAATGAGAAACTATTTGTTCTATAAAGCTTTATCTAAAGTACAACTTAAAAAACTGAAAAAAAAATTTGTTCTGTACATTCTATTTCCATCATTTGTTAATGCCACACATCCAGCAAATGGTGGAGGTGGCCCTACTGTGTGCAGCAGTATTTTCAGTAATTTATCCCAGGTTTTGAATAAGTCTTGCTGGAAACTAGGGGCAAATTAATACATAAAGTTGACACCTGAGGTTCTGTCTTAGCTCTAAGAGTTACAAAGAAGACATCTCCTAACTGCCAAACACAAATTTATAGAATTTCACCCGTGCAAAACTGGCCTCTTTTCCCATATTAAATAACTGATATGTTTTGAGTGCCAAAAAAAAAAAAAAAAAAGGCAGAACACTTTATAATGGCCCTCACTATCCACACATCATCCATGGCAAATTAATTCAGAATTTAATGGAGAGATGGGGTTGGGGGTGGGGGTTCTCAATTCTCACTCCTTTCCTCCTTTTCCTTAGATTTTGTTTTGGCCTGGGAACTTAAGTAGGTTTTTTCCATGGCTGATAAGGTTTTTGTGTGTTTCATTTTTGCTTTTTTTGCATTTTTCTTTTGTTTGTTTTTTAAGGTAGAGAGGAATGAGGAGAATTGGAGGTAGACAAGAGCTTTCAAAACCATAAGACATGCCCCTTCTTTAACAGCTCAAAGCTCATTTTAGTGCAATGACATTTACTTCAAATCTAGCTGAAGAACAACTGCCTGGGTCTTCCTTACAGTCAGTTATTGTTACTGGTGTTAGTTGCCATTGAGTCGATTCTGACTCATGGCGACCCCATGCATGCAGAGTAGAACTGCTCCCTAGGGTTTTCAAGGCTGTGACCTTTTGGAAGCAGATCTCCAGGCCTTTCTTCAAAGGCGCCTCTGGGTGGGTTCGAACTGCCAACCTTTCAGCTAGTAGTAGAGGGCTAAACCATTTATGCCACCCAGGGACAGTAGTGGGAATAAAATACAAAGCTGCGATTTTACAATATTGACCCATGGTGCATGTAGATGATAGCATTATTTTTTCAAATCAAGTTTCCTTCTAATTATAATATTCTATTGTGGAACTCTTGTAAAATTCTGAAATGTTTAAAGAAAAACAATGCCCAGAATCCCATCTATCACAGATGACCATTATTAACAATATAGTGGGGTTCTTTTCCTTTCAGTCTTTTTTCTAGGCATATATAAAACAAACCTGGAAGATGATACATATAATTTTAAATCTCGTTATCTTCATTTTACATATCACAAGCAGGTCTGCTGTTATCAATATTCTTCCAAAACATGTTTTCTAATGGTTGCATAATAATTCATCATTGGGCTGTATGGTACTCTCTTGTTAGATTGCTATGTTCTTTTAAAAATGTATTTCCTTTTTGAATATGCAATATGTGTACGTTAATACAAAATTCAAAGATACAAAAGACAGTAAAAAATAAATCTCTCTCTCATCTCTGTCCTCAGTTCCCCTTCACTGTTATCAGTTTTTTGTGTCATTCCAGAAACATTCTATGCACGTATGAACAAACATATATACATATAAATACATATACACGTACACACACGTGTACATATATTTATATATATGTGTGTGTGTATATATATAAAAGAATGTATATATTCTTTTTTTTTTCTTCTCCAAAATGGTAGCACAGCTCTGTATCTTATTTTTTTCACTGATAATCTATCTTGGAGAAAGTTGCATTTTATTTACCCAGTCCCCTCACGGTGGACATTTAGGTTGTTTCCAACCTTTTGCTATTACAAACAATGCTGCAATATTCTTCTACAGACATAATTTTTAGACATGTTCAAGTATACCCATCAAATTCCAAAAAGTAGAACTACTGGGTCAAAGGGAGTTTTCATTCAAAAATTTTCATTGTTCTCACAGTGGCTATATCAACTTAACTACTAAAAATATATGAAAGTTCTTGTTTTCCCATATCCTCACCAATATAGAATATTATCATTTAAAAAAATCTCAGTTACTCTGATTCAGGAAAGATGGCATGTCATAGCATGGCTAAGCATCTTGCATGTTTTAGAGACATCTATATTTCTTTCTCTGTGAAGTTCTTGTACATTTCCTTTGTTAAATTTTCTGCTGGCTTACTGGCCTTTTTAAAGAGATTTCTAGGATATCTTTAAAAAAATAAGGAAATTAGCCCTTTGTTTGCAATATATTTTTCCCTATTTACTGTTAGAATTTATTTATGATATTCTTTTCCATGGGAAAACTTAATTATTATAAAGTAACAATTTAAAACCTTGTTTTCTTTATTCTTGCTTATGATATGTAAAATGAATAAAGCAAGATTCTAGGTTGCATACTGCCTTTTAAGGCTTCTGTGTATTGTAGAATACTTACAAAGGTCTACTTGTATATATTTCTTTGAGTATTTTAATGGTTCCTTTCGGTTTCATATAAATCTTTATATCCTACTGGATTTTTCCCCCAAGACTGCTGCCCAATTGTCCCCACACCATTTACTGAATAATCCATCTTTCTTACTGTATTCATTTTTTAATTAAAAAAAAATTTATTATGATTTAGGTGAAAGATTACAGCCCAAATTAGTTTCTCATTCAAAAATTCATACACAACTTGTTTTGCAATATTGGTTGCAATCCCTGCACTGTGTCAGCACTCTCCCTCTTTCCCTCTCCACCCTGGGTTCCGCATGTCCATTTGTTCATTTTTTAATTAAAAAAACTAAAGTTAACACATCACATGTTATGTGAATACACAGTAGCAGGTAATTTCTGGTCTTACTAGAATGGTCTTACACTATGAAAAGACTCAGTAAAATGATTACCAGTTTTATAGCTAAATAACTTCATTTTAATATGCCATGGAATTACTTGTAAGAAAATAATGGTCAACTTCTTTTCCAAGGCTTCTGTGACCATGCCTGCTCACTCTGATCTCTATAGTTTCATATTCTTTTGTTCATATTATCTTATTAGCATTTATTATGAGCTTTTCCAGTTATAAGTGGCCAACACTACACAACTTAGGAGACCTGGTGGTGCAGTGGTTAAGCACTTCGCTGCTAACCAGAAGGTAGGTGATTCGAACCCACCAGAGGCTCCCTGGGAGTAAAGACCTGGAGATCTGTTCTCGTAAAGATTACAGCCCAGAAAACCCTCTGGTGCAGTTCTAGTCTGTCCTATAGTGTTGCTGTGAGTCAGAATCGACTTGACGGCAAACAGCATGATCTAGGATTTTACTGTAGTTGCATGCTGTGCTGAACACTTTTACGTGTTTATTTACTTCCCCAACTAGCTAATACTTTTATGTGGATACTGATGGTGTTTTAGGTCCCTGGGTAGTGCAAGCAGTTTACTCTCGACTTCTAACCTAAAAGTTGACAGTTCGAACCCACCCAGTGGTACCATGGAAGAAAGTCCTGGCGATCTATTTCTGTAAAGATTGCAGCCAAGAAAACCATACAGAGCTCAGTTCTACTCTGTAACATACTGGGTCGTCATGAGTTGGAACTGATTTGAAGGCAATGGGTGTCTGGTGTCTTATACTTGCTTTCCCCCTTTGAGCACTAAATACAGAACTAGACACAAAGCACTAAATACAGAACTAGACATACAGACTAAACATCATGCTACTTGACCATCTCATCTTTCTTGGTTTGGTGAATGTGGTTTTTCTCTTAAGTTATTCAAGCTTTAGAGTTGTCTATGCTATCCCTCCCTGGGTGATGCAAAAGGTTAACATGCTCGGCTGCTAACCTAAAGGTTGGTCAGTGCCTTGGAAGAAAGGCCTGGCAATCTACTTCTGAAAAGTCAGCCACTGAAAACCCTATGGAGCACAGTTCTACTCTCACACACACAGGGTTGCCATTAGTTGGTGTCGACTCAATGGCAAATTATTTTTTTAAGCTGTCCTTATAAAATACCATATACCACTTCTTTGCGTTTACCTGGAGCCCTGGTGGCACAGTAGTTAAGAGCTCAGCTGCTAACCAGTCAGCTGTTTGAATCCACCAGCCACTCTCTGGAAACCTTCTGGGGCAGTTCTATTCTGTCCTATAGGGTTGCTATGAGTCAGAATCGACTCGACAGCAGTGGGCTTTTTTTGGTCTTTACCTGTGCACAACGACAAAGGCTTCGAGGGTCCAGGAAAGAAAAGATGTATAAAGATAACACCCTTGGAAGCTTGGTAGTAAAATCCAGGGCTTCTGCTGGAATTTTTTCCTGAAGCTGTCTACAGCAAAACTTTTGCTGTGACAGGGAGCAGCGTTCTAAGAGGCCTGTCAGGATCCTTCTCCTTTGAGAGTCCGTCCATTTGTCAAACTGGGAAAAAACAACAACAAAAAGCTCCAAGTTTAGTCTGATACTGGAAATTCATTATGAGGAAGAGATAAGAATGGCACAGAAAGTGACGTTAGTAATTTATTTCTAGTGAATTTCTTGTATCTCTTTCCCAAACTACTAGATTCCATGTTTTGCCACCTAGCTATCCTTTCTCACATTTGTATTTGTGAGCATGTGCAAGAACTATGCGTGTACACATAAATGCATCTGATCTCAGAACTGACAGTTACATAAGAATAGTAAGTTGGGACTAATCTTACTTATAGGCTGAGAAAATGCATACTTATAAAATACAATTTCAAGAAAAGCCACCTCAGCAACCCTCCCTCCTAAATAGTCTCTATATAGCTCATCAGTGTTTAAAATTCCAGAACCAGAAACAAATCCTTGCACTCACTATTGAAGAAAAGGTATAGAATGCAGACATCCCTGACAAAGGGAGCATAGTACTGAGTTAAATTCCCACTAATATATAAAAATGAATGATACGTTTGGAGAAGAAGGTTGATAAGGGAGGAACGGCGCCAGAGAGAGGAGGTAAACACCAAATAATGCAGGACGTACCAAACAAAGCTTTGGTTACTTCACAATTTTCCCCAGAGATTATCCCAAACCCCAAGAACAAAGATGGACCAAACATGAGAACTTAAGGACTGGCCAAAACCAAAAGAAAAGCTCTTAAGGGGACACTTACCAGCTGAATGAGCCACTTCACCAGAAGTCTAAACCTCTCTATCATTCGCTAGCCCATTAGGTAAGAGAAAAATAGGGAGGTTTTTGCTAGTTGTATTTTGCATTTCATGTGTAGATATTTAGTACAGTTATAAAGAAAACAGAATTTTATAATAAGCTTTAGTTATGATCATAAAATACAATACCTAAAACGGTATATAAAGCAAAAAGAAAATTTTTATTAGCCTTATGACAAGTCAGCTGGAGCCCCGGTGCTGCAGCGGTTAAGCATCTGGCTGCTAACCAAGAAGTCGGCAGTTCGAATCTACCAGCTGCTCCTTCGAAACCCTATGGGGCAGCCATACACTGTCCTATAGGGTTGCTATGAGTCGGAATCGACTTGATGGCAACGGGTTTGGGTTTTTTTTTTTTAAGGATAAGTCAACTTTATTATAGTCATACAATGTATTTTTCTAATTAGGAATATTTTTTGATTAAAACTATTCCCTACTACACATCTACTCAATGACCCAAGAATCTCACTTTGGAGACTACAACTCAAGAAAAAAAACCTAAAATGGGGGGGAAAAAACCCTCACAAATATCATAGAAATAAACTTTATAATCGTCTGAATGTTCCCTGATTTTTCCCTATCCCTACCTCTGCACAATCCATATCTCTGTCTCACATAAAAGGAAACTTCCTTCCCAAATCTATTGGGATGGATTATTAGAAGAATGAGCAGAAAGAGGCAAGATCAGGAAGGCTAGGGCCAGAGGAAGGACCCAAGTCAAAGCAGCTGAATTGACCTATAGGATCAAGAGCCAAGGGCGACGTGTGAAGTGACAGAAGAAAAGCTGTGAGGTTGGCTTGATGGGGAGTTTTGAGATTCAGAATCTAACTATCTCCATGCAGTTACAGAGTGTGAGAGAATTGGGAAAGGAAAGAAGGGGATATGAGGAGTATTGTTATGCATTTTGAACTGGATCTTCTGTGATGTTTCTTTGAAAGACAAAGTGAAAATTAGATTTTTAAAAATTACTTTTGGACAGTGCTATGTGACTCTGTGGAGTCCCAGGGTGGTGCAAATGGTTAACATGCTTGGCTGCTTAACCAAAAGGTTAGAGGTTTGAGTCTACCCAGAGGTACCTTGGAAGAAAGGCCTGGCAATCTACTTTCAAAAAATCAGCCACTGAAAACCCTCTGCAGCACAGTTTTACTCTGATACATGTGGGCTCATCATGAGTCAGAGTCTACTCGACTGCAGTTGGTTTATGTGACTCTGTAGAGACTAAGCTATGTGGGGACCCAGGATGATACAGTTACAAAAAGATTTTCATGATATTTTTATCACTGTACTAAATACAAACAACCCAAAATGCCTAACAGTACGGATCAGTTAAGCAAACTATAATATATCAGTGTGATATATTTCATTACGGATAGATGATGGAATTGGGAGCCTCACTCCCAATATTCTATTATTTCTAAATTACCAAATCCTAGCTCCACCACTAACTACCTCTCTCAGCCTCAAATTCCTCATTTATAAGTTAAAGATAATTACATCTACATTGTAGGTTGCTGTGAGGGTAAATAAAATACGTATAAAATTTCTAACGGAGTGCATGACTCACTGTAGACATAGCAGCTATTATTATAAAATACCACAGTGATGTTAAAAATAATAAGTATGGAGGTTAAATCAATGTGAAAAGAAGATACATACAAAAATTACATTAAAATATATAGAATTACCACATTTTTATTGTACATTGAAAAGGATAGGAATTACATTTATAATGACTGAGGTTAGCTCATCTACTTTCCTTGATGCCTCCCGAAAGAGAATGGGCTCAGATTACAGAATGAGCGATTTAAAATGAATATATAATAACATTAGAATTATAAAATACTGAAGAAATCTATAAAGGAAAACATTAAAACATTTTTCTCTAGAGATTAAAAAGATAATTACATTGGTTTCTCATTTATTTCCCTGATTACAATGGTCAAGAGTAACTTTTGGCTTTGATAGGTGTCCTTTGTCTCAAGGGATTTTCCTTTCTAATTGTGTGTTAGGATTTAGTAATTTAGGCTGATAGAAAATTAACTTGTATTCTGTGAACTAATACCAATTTAAGGGGGGTAGAGGGCTCAGAATAATGCATAATAGTAGGTAAAAATTTCTTTGGAATTTACAAAGTACAATGAATAATCCAAAAAGTATATAATCCATGGAAGAATTAACTGTACAGGAATTCAATAATCTCCCATATCTCTGGCATCACCTGTAATGTAAAAATACCCATAACAAGCAAAGAGTCCAGTGCTCCTATTCTCTTATCACTATGTCATAATTAGTTCCTGAAGGATGCCATTATAGGCCTTTCTTGACTCAATGTAATTTGTGAAGATCCTATTTTCAGATATTTGTTACAAGGATTCTTGCTGCAGTTTTAGGAAGTGAGGATGGTTTCTAGAGTCAGGTTCTACTCTCACATCACACTGAATGGCAGGAAAGGGTCATGGGAGTTGGGAGAGGGATGAAGAGGGAGGTTTGTTATTTTTTGTTTATTGGTTAATATTTTAATCTGGTTGAGGCTCTGAGTCCTATTACCAAAAATTTTATTTCACGAACTATCAATACATTCTTGTTTTGAATGTTTCAAATAGGTACATATGGAATTAAACATGAAAATTCTGTTTAACCACTCCTTTCCATCAAATTTACTCCATTCCCTGGAAATAACCACTGTTCACATGTTTTACACATTTACATTGTTAAATGATAGCTTCTGGAGTCGAGCTATAAAAATTTTAACAGAGATTTTATTTGGGAGTAAGACAGATTGCTGCAGGAGGAAGCCTGGCATTCAGAGGAGACACCAAAAACTTCAATTTGAGAAAGCTAGCCATCTCTTTTTATAGAAGCTTTGAAGAAGTTAGTTGGAAAAAAAAAGAATAGGTTCTAGAAAGTTGTCATTTAAGCAAAGGCAGGTCCTTTCAAAGCAGGGGCAAAACTGTGATTGCGCCATGTGTCCTTTCTTTCGTTTGTAATAGGTGCAAGGAAGGATTCTTGGCTTTGCTATGATGAAGTCTTAAGAGAATGTGGGTTTGGAAAATACCTGTTAAGTAAGATGGAAGCACCTCAGGCAGGTCTACACTAGGTATGGTCATCTCTGGTTGACAACATACACATATATCCATCAATAAGAAAGCCATCAAAAAAATTAAGAGTATACCCATTCCATGGAATACTATTCAGTAGTTAAAAAAAATACAGCCATACATGTAATGAACTCCAGAGCATACTGTTTTCTCATTAATTTCATGGTAGGATGGATATACCTTGATCTATTTATTCAATTTACTACTGATAACATTTAGGTTGTTTCCAATACGAAAAATGCTGCAAGTAATGTCCCTGTACATGATTTTTCACGACCCACGTGAATATTTCTCTAGTACAGATTAATAGGCATAATGTTTATGCCTATTCCAAAGAAAGGTGATCCAACCAAATGCAGAAATTATTGAACAATATCATTAATATCACACTCAAGTAAAATTCTGCTGAAGATCATTCAAAAGGAGCTGTAGCAGTACATTGACAGGGAACCGCCAGAAATTCAAGCCAGATTCAGAAGAGGACGTGGAATGAGAGATATCATTGCTGATGTCAGATGGATTTAGCTGAAAGCAGAGAATACGAGAAAGATGTTTACCTGTGTTTTATTGACCATGCAAAGGCATTCGACTGTGTGGGTCATAACAAACTATGGATAACATTGTGAAGAGTAAGAATTACAGAACACTTAATTGTGCTCGTGAGGAACCTGTACATAGACCAAGAGGCAGTCGTCTGAACAGAACAAGGGGATAGACATTATGTGGTTTAAAGGAAAGGTGTGCATCAGTTTGATCCTTTCACCATACTTATTCAGCCTGTATGTTGAGCAAATAATCCGAGAAGCTGGACTATGGGAAGAACATGGCATCAGGATTGGAGATAGACTCATTAACAACCTGCAGATGACACAACCTTGCTTGCTGAAAGTGACGAGGACTTGAAGCACATATTGATGAAGATCAAAGACTGCAGCCTTCAGTATGGATTACACCTCAACGTAAAGAAAAAAAAAAATCTTCACAATTGGGTCAATAAGCAACATCATGATAAACAGAGAAAATATTGAAGTTGTCAAGGATTTCATTTTACTTGGATCCACAATCAACACCCATGGAAGCAGCAGTCAAGAAATCAAACGATGCATTTCATTGGGTAAATCTGCTGCAAAAGACCTCTTTAAAGTGTTAAAAAGCAAAGACGTCTCTTTAAGAACTAAGGTGTGCCTGACCCAAGCCATGGTGTTTTCAATCTCCTCATATGCATGCAAAGCTGGACAATGAATAAGGAAGACCAAAGAAGAAATGACACCTTTGAATTGTGGTATTGGTGAAGAATATTGAATATACTATGGACTGTCAGAAAAACGAACAAATCTCTCTTGGAAGAAGTACAGTCGGAATGCTCTTCAGAAGCAAGGATGGTAAGACTTCATCTAATGTAGTTTGGACATGTTATCAGGAAGGAACAGTCCCTGGAGAAGGACATCATGTTTGGTAAGTAGAGGGTCAGCAAAAGAGAGGAAGACCCTCAAAGAGATGGACTGACTCAATGGCCTCAACAATGGGCTCAAGCATAACAATGATCATGAGGACAGCGCAGGACCAGGCAGTGTTTTGTTCCGTTGTACACAGGGTCACTATGAGTTGGAAAGGACTTGATGGCACCTAACAACAACAACATACATAATAGAAGGGAAATTACAGGTTCAAAGAGTATGTGCATTTTAAATTTCAATAGATCCTGTCAAATTGTCTTTAAAAAGTCTTTACTGTTTTACATCCCCTCCAAGTGTGTTTAAGAGTATCCCCCTCTTATCTATCTCTTCAATTTTTACCACCCAGACAAAGTGGGGGAGGGGGAGGGAGTATCTCATTGGTTTAATGTGCATTTCTCTGATATAAGTGAAACAGAACATATTTTATATGCTTATTGGCCATATATATATATATATATATATATATAATATTTTTTTTTGTAAATTTCCCATTCTTATATTAGCCCCTTATTGTGTAAGGGTATTTATATTTTTCTTATTGATTTGTAGGAACTCTTTATATATCCTAGATATTAATCGTTTATCTATCACTCAATCTGCAAAGTACTTTCCCCGCTCTCTTTTGAATTTAACTGATTATGGCTGTTTCCAGCAAGTTTAAAGTGATGTCATCTATATATCACTCAATTTTTTTAGAGTGTTATTATTATTTCTGTTAACAACATAGCAGGAGCTGAGAGAAAGTTTGAGATACTTTCATTTGAACTAAAATACTTCTGCTGTGTTTTTCTATTGATTTGGGAGGCAACTGCCTTTTCTAACAGGAATTGAAAGGCAGGGAAGAGTTGAGATAGAAAATTAAGTAGTAGCATGGAATAGTGAAGGGGAAGACTATTCAGTTCTCTATTTTATTCATTACTGTACAGAACATCAGAGACCTGGTGGCACAGTGGTTAAGAGCTTGGCTGCTAACCAAAAGATCTGCAGTTTGATTCCACCAGCTGCTCCTTGGAAACTTCTGTGGGGCAGTTCTACTCTGTCTGATAGAGTCCCTATGAATCAAAATTGACTCGACAGCAAGGAGTTTGGTTTTTTTAAGGAGTACAGAACATCAGAAAAAAAATGACATTCTATGGCCAAATATAAAATACTTTTGAATTGTCTATTACTGAAATGTTTCACATTGTATCTCCCTCTCACTATCCAGATACTTTTCACCAAAAATGACTATATTTTAGGGGCAGGACTTCTGGAAAAGTTTCTGGTTGCCTTTGCTGGGGCCATGGTGGCAGCAAGGTGAGCCAAGGAGGCGGCTCACAGGCAGCAACACAGAAGGCTGTAAGACAGGCAGAGCCAACACGGCACTATAGACAAAAGCACCACGCCATCTCTCTACAGCAAACATCTGAAAAACTAAGTAAAATAGTTACAGTCATCAATCCTGGAATCCTAAGTATCACATGAAGGAATATAGAACTCAACCAAGCACCAAATGCAGTAAGAAACTGACACAGAACAGAGAATGAGGAGAGATAAAGCATGGAGGTCCCCTACCAACTAAGACAGCACGGACAGGCCATCTTGGAACCCTCAGTCACCAAGAACGGCAAACAGGGAGTATGGAAAGGCAACTTCATGGAGCTCCCAGCAGGAGACAGAGCACCTGGTAACCAGGGATACATGCTTTCCCACCCTCCATCCTTCTTTGCTCTGCTTTCCGGCGGACCGAGGGTTGCTCAGCCAGAGAAATGCTGGCTCCTTGCCGCTTGGATTTGCCCCTCCCGTACCAGCTGGTTCCTTCAGTGTCATTCTTTTGTTGTTGTTGTTTTTTGGCTTCTTTTTGTTTCATCTCTCTCTTTCTAACCTCCTTCCTTTCCTTTCCCCCTTCTAGCTGGTGCCATGTGCCATCTCTGCCACTTTTTGCTGAGCTGTGTCGTGCTGCTTATCTGGGAAGCTGCTTCCCCTGTCCAGCTACCACAGTACAACAGGGCAGATTTGTGACCCTCGAAACAGCCCTGCCCTTAAGTAGGCACTTTTATCGATCTGCAGCAGGGGCTTGAGGACTGGTGGTATCACCTAAAGCGCCTAGTCACCTGCTACAAGAGTCCAAGAAAAAGTGGTGCCCTCAAGTCTTTACAGGCAATAGAACGGGGTGCTGATCGTCTGGCTACAAAACTCACCTACCTACTCACCCTAGAGAATAGCGACACGCTTTTCTTTCAGACTTTCAGGGGCAGCCGTCAGCCCCCTGCCTGGCTCAGCGCGTGATCCCCTACCACAGCCAGAGTCCAGTGACTGCACCAATCACCCATGCCTCTCTAGGACTGGGGGCGAGAGCCTGCATCACACACTTGGTGACCAACTGCCTGAACACCCAAGCTGAACCCATATAGGAAAATTTAACGGACCCCTGTGTGCACATACTTAGTTACAGAACTAACTACCTGCTGACAGGACGTTAGAGATCAAAACGTGTCAAAAATCAAACTAGTGCACATGAGCAGCCTATTTGGGCATATCAAAACAAAACAAGAAGCTAGGTCTTACTAAACAAATACAAGATAAAATTATAATAAATTATTGATAGCTCGGAGAAAACAGTCAATATCAAGTCGCATAAACAGGCAGTCCATGATGGCTTCAGCAAGCTCCCAAAATAAAGAATCAATAAATTCTCAGGAGGAAGAGAACTTCCTGGAATTATCAGAGGCAGAATACAAAAGATAAATGTACAGAAATCTTATAGAAGTTAGAAAGGAAATTCGACAGAATGCAGAAACATCCAGGGAACACACAGACAAGGTAGTAGCAGAACTTAAAAAACTTATTCAAGAATATAATGCCAAATTTAATAGGCTGCAAGAATCCACAGAGAGACAGCAATCAGAAGTCCAGAAGATTAACAATAAAATTTCATAACTAGACAACTCAACAGAAAGTCATAGGAGAAATGAGGCAGTAGAAGTTAGAATCTAGTGACATTGAAGATAAAGCTCTTGACGCCAACTTATTTGAGGAAAAATCAGATAGAAGAATTAAAAAGTATGAAGAAAGTCTAAGAGTCATGTGGGACTCTATCAAGAGAAATAACCTACGAGTGATTGGAGTACCAGAACGGGGGGGATAATAGAAAATACAGAGAAAACTGTTGAAGATTTGTTGACAGAAAACTTCCCTGATATCATGAAAGATGAGAAGATATCTATCCAAGATGCTCATCGAACCCCACATAAGGTAGATCCCAAAAGAAAGTGATCAAGATATATTATAATCAAACTTACCAAGACCAAAGATAAAGAGAATTTTAAGAGCAGCTAGGGATAAAAGAAAAGTCATATAAGCTCGGACGACTCAGCAGAAACCATGCAGGCTAGAAGGCAATGGGATGACATATATAAAGCCCTGAAGGAAAATAACTGTCAGCCAAGAATTATATATCCAGCAAAACTGTCTCTCCAACACGATGGCGAAATTAGAGCACTTCCAGATAAACAGAAGTTCAGGGAATTTGCAAAAACCAAACCAAAATTACAAGAAATACTAAAGGGAGTCCTACGGTTAGATAATAACGCCAGCTAACAACGCAAGACTAGAACACAGGACACAGCAACCAGATATTGACTCAGATACGGATATCGAAAATACATTAAAGCTAAAACACTGAAAATAGGGAAACAGATATCAGTATGTAAAAAAGGATAATATTAAAACAAAAAAGAGGGACTTAAAAAATGGAGACGTTGATTTTTTATACGGACGGGAAGTCAAGGCGATATAAAGAAACAAAAGACTGGTATCAACTTAGAAAAATAGGGTTAAATATTAAGGTAACCACAAAAGAATTTAACAATCCTACAAATCAAAATAAAAAAGGAGAAAAACATAAAGACCCAGCAAACACAAAATCTACAACAAAGAAAAAGATGAAAAAAATAAATAAAGAAAAACGACTCAGCACAGAAAGAGATATCAGGATGACAGCACTAAACTCATACCTATCAATAATTACGCTGAAGGTAAACGGATTTAATGCATCAATAAAGAGACAGAGAGTGGCAGATTGGA
>NW_004444027.1:5298241-5338911 GCF_000243295.1 Trichechus manatus latirostris
GATCCAAATACCAACAGCATTCTTTAATGAGATAGAAAAACTAATCATTAACTTTATATGGAAAGGGAAGAGGCCCTGGATAAGTAAAGTACTACTGAAGAAGAAGAAGAAAGTAGGAGGACTTACACTACGTGACCTCAGAACCTACTATGCAGCTACGGTATTTCAAACATCCTGGTACTGGTACAATGACAGACACATTGACCAATGGAAAAAAATTGAGAACCCAGATGTAAATTCATCCACCTACAGTCACCTGATCTTTGACAAAGGCCCGAAGTCCATTAAATGGGAAAACAACATTGCAGCACTTCCTTAAAAAGCTAGAAATAGAAATACCATATGATCCAGCAATTCCACTCCTAGGAATATATTCTAGAGAAATAAGATCCATCATACGAACAGACAAATGCACACCCATGTTCACTGCAGCATTATTCATAATAGCAGAAAGACAGAAACAACCTAAGTGCCCATCAATAGATGAATGGATAATACTACATAATAATATAGAAGAATGATGAATCAATGAAACAGCTCACAACATGGATGAATCCGGAGGACATTTTGTTGAGTGAAATAAGTTGATCGCAAAAGGACAAATATTGTATGAGATCACTATTATAAAAGCCCATGAAAAGGTTTAGACACAAAAAAAAAAACAATCTTTGATGGTTACAAGGGAGGGGAGGGGTGGGGAGGGAAAAACACTAACTAGACAATAGATAAGTGGTAACTTTGGTGAAGGGTAAGACAGTACACAATACTGGGGAAGCTAGCACAACTTGACCAAGGCAAGGTCATGGAAGCTTCATAGACACATCCAAACCCCATGAGGGACTGAGTTACTTGGCTGAGGGCTGGGGACCATGGTCTTGGGGAATATCTAGCTCAACTGGCATAACATAGCTTATGAAGACAATGTTCCACATCCTACTTTGAAGAGTAGCATCTGGGGTCTTAAAAGCTTGTAAGTGGCCATCTAAGACACTCTACTGGTCTCACCCTGTCTGGAGCAAGAGAGAATGAAGAAAACCAAAGACACAAGGCAAAGATTAGTCCAAATGACTAATGGACCACAAACACCACAGCTTCCACCAGACTGAGTCCAGCACAACCAGATGGTGCTCGGCTACCACCACCGACTGCTCTGACAGGAATGACAACAGAGGGTCCCGGACAGAGTTGGAGAAAAATGTAGAACAAAATTCTAAGCCACACACAAAAAAAGACCAAACGTACTGGTCTGACAGAGACTGGAGAAACCCCGAGAGTATGGCCCTCGGACACCCTTTTAGCTCAGAAATGAAGTCACTTCTGAGGCTCACCCTTCAGCCAAAGACTGACAGGCCCACAAAACAAAACAAGACTAAATGCACACACCAGCTCAGGGGCAAGGACGAGATGGCAGGAGGGGGAGAGGAAAGCTGGTAATAGGGACCTCAAGATCGAGAAGGGGAGAGTGTTGACATGTCGTGGTTTGGCAACCAATGTCACAAAACATTATGTGTATTAATTGTTTAATGATAAACTAATTTGCTCTGTAAACCTTTATCTAAAATACCATTAAAAAAAAAATGATTGTACTTCTAATAGTGGACTGAGCTTTAAAACTAATACTTGATCCCTGCACTGAAAATGCCATATAATGCTAAGTAAAAAAAACAGTAATAATAAAATAAAGCTCCGCTATCTGCCTTTTTTCTTTTTGGAAAATGTATTTCTTATGTTATCAATCTCTTGTCCATCAAAAAAACAAAAACCCTAAAAACTAAAATGGAGAAAACAGGAATAAATTGGAAATATCCTCTTCAAACCTAAATCATGTGATTTTTGTGGGGATATACAGACTATAAGGAGTCCCCAGGTAGCACAAATGGTTAAGCACTTGTGTGCTAACTGAAAAGCTGGCAGTTTGAATCCACCCAGAGGCGCACTGAAAGAAAGTCCTGGCAATCTACTTCCAAGAGTTCACAGCCATCGAAAACCCTACGGCACACAGTTCTACTCTGAAACACATGGTGTCTACAAGAGTCAGAATTGACTCGACAGGGTTATGGATTGAATTGTGTCCCGTAAAAATGTGGCTAGGCCACGCTTCCCAGTATTGTGTGACTGACTGTCCACCATTTTGTCATCTGATGTGATTTTCCTATGTGTTGTAAATCCTACCTCTATGATGTTAATGAGGCAGGATTAGAGTCAGTTATGTTAATGAGGCAGGACTCAATCTACAAGATTAGGTTGTATCTTGAGTCAATCTCTTTTGAAATATAAAAGAGAGAAGAGATCAGAGAGACAAGGAGACCTTACTACCATCAAGCAAGAAGAGCCGGGAGGGCCAGTCTTTTGGACCCAGGATCCCTGCACTGAGAAGCTCACAGACCTGGGAAAGACTGATGACAAGGACCTTTCCCCAGAGCTGACAAGAGAAAAACTCCTGGAGCTGGCACACTGAATTCAAACTTCTAGCCTCCTCAACTGTGGAAGAATAAATTTCTCTTTGTTAAAGCCATCCACTCATGCTATTTGTTACAGTGGCCCTAGATAACTCAGATGGTAACTGATTTTTTTTTTTCTTTTGTTTTTCATGTAGACTACTATACGATCTAGTGGTCAGTAGTGGCACAGTGGTTAAGAGCTAAGCCTGCTAACCAAAAGGTCGGCAGTTCAACTCTGTCCTATAGGGTTGCTATGAGTTGGAATTGACTAGACGGCAATAGGTTTGTTTGGTTTGGTTTTTATATAATCCAGCAAGTTTAAGGAATACGTTTGTTGTTGGGCAAGAGAAAAGCAAATAAGCATCATTCATTCATTTAAAAATTTTATTAACTGCCTACTAAGCATCAAGGAATGTAAAATAAGGACACAATAGAAACCATCCCCGCTCCCTACAGTTTAGTCTATTGGAAAAGATGGGTAATTAGTGATCTTTGCAAATACACGTTTTTATTAGTTATGGTAAAATAAAAGAATAAGCAAGAACTTTTCAAAGTCTGAAGACCTTTAATTTTTTTCAGGTTGATATTAAAAACATTTAACAACTGACAGTGCTACCAACCAATCAAAACAGACAGAAGCTGGTCAGCCATATCAAGAAGTAACAGCTGAACATTAGCCCTGGTCATATCAATTTATGGCTTCCCACTAATATTCAGTGAAATGATAGTGCAAAACTAGTCATTCTAAAGAAGTCCCTTTACAAGTTTTTGTTACACAGGCAAAGTTAGTTTATAAATGTAAGTAGAATAATGAGAAAACTCAACCAGATTTTACAGTTCTGGGGTTTCTTTTGTTTCTTAATTTTTAGTTCTATTAGTTTATTTTATAACATTTTATGAATATTTTGAATAAGTAATACATTCATGTGATTAAAAAATTAAAAGGTATAAAAGGCTATTTGGTGAAAAGAATTTCTTCCTCCCTGTCCCAGACACAGTTCTCCTCCCTCGAGGAAACCAATGTTAAACCTGTTTTCTTATGTATCATTCCAGAGATATTTTGTATGTAATTTTTGTTTTTATAAAATAACTAAATAAATATCCTTAGACTAGAAGTTGTAGGCCAACAGAGAAAATATTTGGTGTACAACTAAGGAAAACAAAAATGGTGAGAGATGTCCTTTATCACCACTCTTATTCAATGTTGTGCTGGAGGTCCCAGCCAGAGCGGTTAGGCTAGAAAAAGAAACAATGAGCATCAAAATTGGCAAGGAAGAAGTAAAAGTATCTCTATTTGCAGATGATATGATCTTATACACAGAAAGCCCCAAAGAATCCACAAGAACACTACTGGAACTAATAGAAGATTTTAGCAAAGTATCAGGATACAAGATAAAAACATACAAAAATCAGTTGGATTCCTCTACTCCAACATTGTCCTTGGAATATATTCTAAAGAAATAAGAGTCATCACATGAATAGTATATACATGCCCATGTTCATTGTAGCACTGTTCACAATAGCAAAAAAAGATGGAAACAATCTAGGTGCCCATCAACAGATGAGTGGATAAATAAATTATGGTATATTCATGCAATGGAATACTGCAACAATAAAGAACAATGATGAATCCGTGAAACATAACATGGAGGAATCTGGAAGGCATTATGCTGTGTGAAATTAGTCAGTCGCAAAAGGACATATTGTATGAGATCACTATTATAAGAACTCAAGGAAAGGTTTAAACACAGAAGAAAACATTCTTTGATGGTTATGAAGGTGGGGATGGAGGGGGAGGGGTATTCACTAACTAGATAGTAGACAAGAATTATCTTAGGTGAAGGGAAGGACAGCACACACTATAGGGGAACTCAGCACAACTGGACTAAACCAAAAGCTAAGAAGTTTCCTGAATACAACCAAACACCTCAAAGGATACAGTAGCAGGTGCGGGGGTCTGAGGACCATGCTTTCACGGGACATCTAGGTCAACTGGCATCACGAAGTTTATTAAGAAAATGTTCTGCATCCCACTTTGGTGAGGGGTGTCTGAGGTCTTAAAAGCTAGTAAGTGGTCATCTAAGATGCATCAATTGGTCCCAACCTACCTGGAGTGAAGGAGAATGAAGAACACCAAAGACACAAGGAAAATATTAGCCCAAGAGACAGAAAGGGCCACATAAACCAGAGACTCCATCAGCCTGAGACCAGAAGAACTAGATGGTGCCTGGCTACCACCAATGACTGCCCTGACAGGGAACACAACAGAAAGTCCCTGATGGAGCAGGAGAAAAGTGGGGTGCTGAGCTCAAATTCTAGTAAAAAGACCAGACTTAATGGTCTGAGACTGGAGGAACCCTGGAAGACATGGTCCCCAGACTTTCTGTTAACCCAGAACTAAAACCATTCCTGAAGCCAACTCTTCCAACAAAAAGTTAGACTAGACTATAAGACATAAAATGATACTCGTGAAGAGTGTGCTTCTTAGTACAAGTAGATACATGAGACTAAGTGGGCAGCTCCAGTCCGGAGGTGAGACGAGAAGGCAGAAAGGGACAGGAGCTGGTTGAACGGACACAGCAAATCCAGGGTGGAAAGGAGGAGTGTGCAGTCACATTATAGGGAGAGCAACTAGGGTCACATAACAATGTGTGTACAAATTTTTGTATAAGAAACTAAACTTTCTCTGCAAGCTGTAAACTTTCACTCAAAGCACAATTAAAAAAAAAAAAAGGAAGAAAAAGAATGGTGAAAAATAGTGCTTCATGTTATTCTTAAAACGAACTTCATTAACTTGTTGGAAAGGTCATTCTGTATCACTTTATATTCTAGAGTAAAGATGCTCCCTTAAGGAAGAATGCTTTGGCTGCATGCTTTAAGAAAGAAATATTTCACACCCATTATCCTAGGCATTAGTGAGCTAAAATACTGGTATTGGCCATCCTGAATTGGACAATCACATGGTCTGCTATACTGGCAATGACAACTTCAAGAGGAATGGCATCACATTCACCGTCAAAAAGAACATTTCAAGAACGAGCCCAAAGTATAATGCTGTCAGTGACAGGATAACATCCATACACCTACAAGGAAGACCAGTTAATACGACTATTTTTCAAATTTATGCACCAACCACTAATGTCAAAGTCTAAGACACTGAGGATTTTTATCAACTGCTGCAGTCTGAAATTGATCAAATATGCAATCAAGATGCATTGATAATTACTGGTGATTGGAATGCGGAAGTTTGAAACAAAGAAGAAAGATAAGTATGGTCTTGGTGATAGAAACAACATCAGAGATCACAGGATAGAATTTGGCAAGACCAATGACTATTTATTGAAAATACCTTTTTTCAACAACATGAGTGGCAACTATACACACGGACCTCGCCGGATGGAATATGCCGAAATCAAAAAGACTACATCTATGGAAAGAGACTATGGAAAAGCTCAATATCATCAGTCAGAACAGGGCCAGGGGCAAGTCATCTAATTGCTCATATGAAAGTTCAAGCTGAAGCTCAAGAAAATTAAAACAAGTCCAGGAGAGCCAGAGGGTTACTTTGAGTATATCCCAACTGAATTTGGAGACCATCTCAAGAATAGATTTGATGCACTGAATGTTAATCACTGAAGATCAAATGAGTTGTTAGATAACATCAAGAACATCATACATGAAGAAAGCAAAAGATCATCAAAAAGACAGGAAAAAAGAAAAGCCCAAAATGAATATCAGAAATGACTCTGAAACTTGCTCTTGCACGTAGAGTTGCTACAGCAAATGAAAGAAATGATGAAGTGAAAGAGCTGAACAAAAGATTTCAAAAGGCAGCATGAGGAGACAGAGTTAAGTATTATAATGAAATGTACAAAGACCTGGAGTTAGAAAACCAAAAGGGAAGATCATGCTGGGCATTTCTCAAGATGAAAGAACTGAAGAAAAAATTCAAGCTTCAAGTTGCAATATTGAAGGAAAAAATTATGGACAAAATAGAGCCTGCGTGGCACAGTGGTTAAGAGCTCAGCTGCCAACTAAAAGGTCAACAGTTCGAATCCACCAGATCCTCCTTGGAAACCCTATGGATCAGTTATACTCTGTCCTATTGGGTCACTATAAGCTGGAATTGACTTGACGGCAACCAGTTTGGGTTTTTGGTTTTGGTACTAGCAAAATATTGAACAATGCAGGAATCATCAAAAGAAGATGGAAGGAATACACAGAGTCATTGTGCCAAAAAAAAAAAAAAAAATTGACATTCAACCATTTCAGGAGGTAGCATATGATCAAGATCCGATGGTATTAAAGGAAGAAGTACAAGTTCCACCGAAGGCACTGGCAAAAAAGAAAGGCTCCAGGAATTGACGGAATGCCAATTGAGATGTTTCAACAAACAGATGTAATGCTGGAAGCACTCACTTGCCTATGCCAAGATATTTGGAAGACAGCTACCTACCCAACTGCCTGGAAGAGATCTATACTTGTGCCCATTCCAAAGAAAGAAAGGTGCTCCAACAGAATGTGGAAATTATCGAACAATATCATTAATATCACATACAAGTAAAATTTTCTTGAAGATAATTAAAAAATGGTTGCAGCAGTACATCCACAGGGAACTGCCAGAAATTCAAGCCAGATTCAGGAGAGGACATGGAACAAGGGATATCGCTGCTGATTTCAGACAGATTTTGGCTGATAGCAGAGAATACCAGAAAGATGTTTACTTGTGTTTTGTTAACTTTGCAAAGGCATTCTACTGTGTGGATTATAACAAATTATGGATAACATTGTGAAGAATGGAAATTCCAGAACACTTAATTGTGCTCATGCAGAACGTGTACACAGACCAAGAGGCAGTCGTTCAAACAGAACAAGGGGATACTGCGTGGTTTACAGCAGGAAAGGTGTAAGTCAGGGGTATAGCCTTTCACCATACCTGTTCAATCTGTATGCTGAGCAAACAATCCGAGAAGCTGGACTGTATGAAGAAGAACAGGGCATCAGGATTGGAGGAAGACTCATTAACAACCTGCAATATGCAGATGACACAACTTTGCTTGCTGAAAACAAAGAGGACTTGAAGCACATACTGATGAAGATCAAAGACTACAGCCTTCAGTATGGATTACACCTTAACACAAAGAAAACAAAAATCCTCACAACTGGACCAATAAGCAACATCATGATAAAGGGAGAAAATACTGAAGTTGTCAAGGACTTCATTTTATTTGGATCCACAATCAATGCCTATGGAAACAGCAGTCAAGAAATCAACTGACATATTGTACGGGCAAATCTGCTGCAAAAGACCTCTTTAAAGTGTTAAAAAGCCAACATGTCATTTTGAGGACTAAGGTGCACCTGACCAAAGGTATGGTATTTTCAATCACCTCATATGCATGAGAAGCTGGACAATAAATGAGGAAGAATGAAGAAGAACTGATGAATTTAAATTATGGTGTTGGCAAAGAATACTGAAAATACCATGGACTGCCAGTAGAATGACCAAATCTGTCTAGGAAGAAGTACAGCCAGAATGCTTCTTAGACATGAGGATGGTGATGATGGTCTCATGTACTTTGGACATGTTATCAGGAGGAACTAATCCCTTGAAAACATGCTGTTATCATGCTTGGTAAAGTAGAGGGTCAGTGAAAAAGAAGAAGACCCTCGATGAGATGGACTGACACAGTGGCTGCAACAATAGGCTCAAACATAGCAATGATTGTGAGGATGGTACAGCACTGGAAAATGTTTCATTCTGTTGTACACAGGGTAGTGATGAGCTGGTACCAACTTAATGGCTCTTAACAACAACTCTCTCTCCCTGTCTCTCTCTAAAGTTAGAGAAATGTGAGTATAGTATTTTTTTAAGGAATCCAGCTTTGCTTTTTTAAATTGAGATATAATTTACATGCCATAAAATTCAGCATTTTATGGCATACAATTCAGTCATTTTTAGTATATTTACGAAGTTGTACAATCACCACCACTAATTTCAGAACATTTCCATCCCCCGAAAAAGAAACTCTGTACCTGCTATGGTCATACTCCAACCCTGATCTCCACCTCACCTCACCCCAGCCCCTGCCCTCTGGGAACCACTAATCTCACTTTCTGTCTCTATGGATTTGGCTATTATGGATATGGCATTTAAATGGAATCAAACAATATGTGCCCTTTCTATCTGGCTTCTTTCACTTAGCATAATATTTTCAAGATTCATCCATGTCATAGCACGTATCAGTACTTCATTCCTTCTTATGGCTGAATAATATTCCATCCTATGGCTATATCCCGTTTTGTCTATCCACTCATCAGTTGATGGATAGTGGGTTGTTCATACTTTTTGACAATTATAATGGTGCTATGAACATTTGTGTACAAGTTTTTACATAAACATGTTTTCAACTCTCTTAGGCAGTAGAGAATATTCAGGTGGGACTGTAAAAGAATTTGGTGAGTAATTAACATTGCCTAGAGATGAATACTTTATCACCCAGAAATGGACTGTAATTACTGGGACTTGTCTCTCTCCATCTTGGGGATCATATGAGAAAGCTGTGGGTGAGAAGCCTTTGCTTGTATGAAGGATAGTTGTATCTTGTTAGATAAAAGTATAAAGTTGTTACAGTTCTTGTATGGGAGTTTAAGTATGTGTTCTTGTTCTTGTTAGGTGTCGTACAGTTGGTTCTTAATCATAGCGACCCAATGGAAAACAGAACGAAACACTGCCCAGTCCTGCGTCATCCTCACAATAGTTTATGCTTGAGCCCATTGTTGCAGCCACTGTGTCAATCCATCTTGTTGAGGATCATCCTCTTTTTCGCCGGCCCTCTACTTTACCAAGCATGATATCCTCCTCCAGGGACTGATCTCTCCTGATAACATATCCAAAGTATGTGACATGTAGTCTAGCCATCCTTGCTTCCAAGGAGCATTCTGGTTGTACTTCTTCCAAGACAGATTTGTTCATTCTTTTGGCAGTCCATGGTATATTCAATATTCTTCAGCACAATTTGAAGGCGTCAATTCTGCTTTGGTCTTCCTTATCCACTGTCCAGCTTCTGCATGCATATGAGGCAACTGAAAACACCACTGCTTGGGTCAGGCGCACCTTAGTCTTCAAAGTGACATTTTTGCTTTTCAACACTTTAAAGAGGTCTTTTGCAGCAGATTTGCCCAATACAATGCATTTTTTGATTTCTTGACTGTTGCTTCCATGGATGTTGGTTGTGGATCCAAGTAAAATGAAATCTTTGACAATTTGAATCTTTTCTCCATTTATCATGATGTTGCTTACTGGTGCAGCTCTGAGGATATTTGTTTTCTTTATGTTGAGGTGTAATCCATACTGAAGGCTGTAGTCTTTGACCTTCATCAGTAAGTCCCTCAAGTCCTCTTCACTTTCAGCAAGCATATCGCAGGTTGTTAATGAGTCTTCCTCCAATCCTGATGCCCTGTTCTTCTTCATATAGTCTAGCTTCTCAGATTATTTGCTCAGCATACAGATTGAATAGATATGGTGAAAGGATACAACCCTGACACACACCTTTCTTGACTTTAAACCACACAGTATTCCCTTGTTCTGTTCGAACAAACTGACTCTTAGTCTGTGTACAGGTTCCTCATGAGCACAATTAAGTGTTCTGGAACTCCTGTTCTTCGCAATGTTATCCATAATTTGTTATAATCCACAGTCGAATGCTTTTGCATAGTCAATAAAACACAGGTGAACATCTAGCTCAATTGCCATAACATAGTTTGTAAAGACATTGTTCTACATTCTACCTTGGTGAGTAGCGTCTTGGGTCTTAAAAGCCTGTGAGCAGCCATCTAAGATACTCCACTGGTCTCACCCTCTCAGAAGCAAGGGAGAATGAAGAGAACAGGATACAAGGAAAAGATTAGTCCAAAAGACTAATGGACCACAGCTACCAAGGCCTCCACCAGACCGAGTCTAGTACAGCTAGATGGTGCCCGGCTATCACCACTGACTGCTCTGACCGGGATCACAACAGAAGGTTCTGGACAGAGCTGGAGAAGGATGTAGGACAAAATTCTAACACACAAAAATATACCAGATTTACTGGCCTGACAGAGACTGGAGAAACCCCGAGAGTATGGCTCCCGAACACCTTTTAGCTCAGTGGTGAAGTCACTCCCAAGGTTCACTGTTCAGCCAGGGATTGGACAGCCCCATAAAACAAAACGGGACTAATGAGGCACAGCAGTCCAGGTACAAGGACTAGAAGGCAGAAGAGGACAGGAAAGCTGGTGATAGGGAACCCAAGGTTGAGTAAGGACAATGTTGACACGTAATGGGGTTGCTAACCACTGTCATAGGGCAATATGTGCTCCAGCTGTTCAGTGAGAAACTATTTTGTTCTGTAAAGCTTCACCTAAAGTAGAATAAAAAAATAAATTAAAAAAGTAAAATTAAATTTAAAAAAAAAAATCTTTCTGGTATTCTCTGCTATCAGCCAGGATCCATCTGACATCAGCAATGATATCCCTGGTTCCATGTCCTCTTCTGAATCAGGCCTGAATTTCTGGCAGTTCCCTGTCGATGTACTGCTGCGACTGCTTTTGAATGATCTTCAGCAAAATTTTACTGGCGTGTGATATTAATATTGTTCGATAATTTTCACATTCGGTTTGATCACTTTTCTTGGGAACAGGCATAAATATGGATCTCTTCCAGTCGATTGGCCAGGCAGCTGTCTTCCAAATCTCTTGGCATAGACGAGTGAGCACTTCCAGTCCTGCATCCATTTGCTGAAACATCTCAACTGGTATTCCATCAATTCCTGGAGCCTTGTTTTTCGCCAATACCTTCAGTGCAGCTTCGACTTCTTCCTTCAGTACCATTGGTTCCTGATCATATGCTACCTCCTGACGTGGTTGAATGTTCACCAATTCTTTTTTGTATAATGACTCTGTGTATTCCTTCCATCTTCCTTTGATGCTTCCTGTGTTGTTTAATATTTTCCCCTAGAATCCTTCAATATTGCAACTCGAGGCTTGAATTTTTTCTTCAGTTCTTTCAGCTTGAGAAATGCTAAGCGTGTTATCCCCTTTTGGTTTTCTATCTCCAGGTCTTTGCACATGCCATTATGATACTTTCTCTTCTTGAGCTGCCCTCTGAAATCTTCTGTTTAGCTCTTTTACTTCATCATTTCTTCCTTTCCCTTTAGCTAGCTGACATTCAAGAGCAAGTTTCAGAGTCTCTTCTGACATCCATTTTGGTCTTTTCTTTCTTTCCTGTCTTTTTAATGACTTGTTGCTTTCTTCATGTATGATGTCCTTGATGCCACTCCACAACTTGTCTGGTCATTAGCATTCAATGTGTCAAATCTATTCTTGATATGGTCTCTAAATTCAGGTAGGATATACTCAAAGTCATACTTTGGCTCTCGTGGACTTGTTCTAATTTTCTTCAGCTTCAACTTGAACTTGCATATGAGCAATTGATGGTCTGTTCTGTAGTCGGCCCCTGGCCTTGTTCTGACTGATGATATTGAGCTTTTCTATTGTCTCTTTCCACAGATGTAGAAGATTTGATTCCTCTGTGTCCATCTGGCGAGGTCCACATATATAGTTGCTGTTTAAGTTGGTGAAAAAACGTATCTGCAATGAAGAAGTTGTTGGTTTTGCAAAATTCTATCATCTGATCTCTGGCATCATTTCTATCACCAAGGCCATATTTTCCAACTACCAATCCTTCTTGTTTCCAACTTTTGCATTCCAATCAACAGTAATTATCAATGCATCCTGATTGCATCAGACTGCAGAAATTCGTAAAAATCTTCAATTTCTTCATCTTTAGCCTTAGTGGTTGGTGCATGAATTTGAATAATAGTCGTATTAACCGGTCTTCCTTGTAGGCATATGGATATTATCCTATCACTGACAGCGTTGTACTTCAGGATAAATCTTGAAATGTTCTTTTTGATGATGAATGCAACGCCATTCCTCTTCAAGTTCTCATTCCCAGAATAGTAGACCATATGATTGTCCAATTCAAAACGGCCAATACCAGTCCATTTCAGCTCACTAATGCCTAGGATATCAATGTTTATGCATTCCATTTCATTTTTGATGATTTCCAATTTTCCTAGATTCATACCTTGTACGTTCCACGTTTTGATTATTAATGGATGTTTGCAGCTGTTTCTTCTCTTTTTGAGTCGTGCCACGTCGGCAAATGAAGGTCCTGAAAGCTTGATTCCATCTACGTCATTAAGGTCGACTTCGAGGAGGCAGCTCTTCCGTAGTCGTATTTTGACTGCCTTCCAACCTGAGGAGCTCATCTTCTGGCACTATATCAATGTTCTGCTGCTATTCATAAGGTTTTCACTGGCTAATTCTTTTCAGAAGTAGACTGCTGAGTCCTTCTTCCTAGTCTGGAAACTCAGCTGAAACCTGTCTACCATGGGTGAACCCTGCTGGTATTTGAATACCAGTGGCATAGCTTCCAGCATCACAGCAACACACAAGCCCCCACAGTATGATAAACTGACATATGCATGGGGGTTAAGTATGTGTAGAAAGGTCTATATGAATGTTGAGTAGCCAAATGGATGGACTGTTACTAAGCTACTGTCTCTCATATCCAAACCCATCTTTCTATATTCCAGTTTGTGAGTAGAGAAGGTTAGGACTCTACAAATTGTATTTCTCCTTTGACAGTTAGCCCCCTGTTAAATGCTGACAATGCGGCGGGGGGTACTAGAGGGAAATCAAGGGATAGAGAAATAAGAGACTGACTTACACCTTGCTGTTTGCTTGGTGTTCCTGTTAGTGTCACCCTAGCTCTTTATCTAGGCAGTAGTAGTTGATCCCAGTTTCTAGTTTTTTTCCTATACTTCCAGAACCATCATGCTCCCTCAGCTATATCAGAATCAACTGGCCGTGATGCCATCTACTTTATTTCTCAGAGGTCTAGTCCCCTACAGGGCTAGGTCTCAGCTCCACGAGGTCCTTCCTCTGATTTCCTAAGGTACCAGTAAAGCTGGTAGTAGCTACCTCTGCAGTTGTATTTCTGTGTTACCTCAGTGTTTCCCTTTTTGTCTTCTCTATTCTGTAATGCCTGCTCAGCCAATTCCTTTTATTAAATTATGTCTATTAAAATAACTTACATGGTTTCTATTTTCCTGACCAAACCTTAACTGATACATACAGAAGGCATCAATCACACTTCTCAGGAAATGAGTGATAACTACCTTAAGTCCAAGCTGAGTTCTTGGGCTCTGTGATAACATAATATAATATATAAATAGGTATATTTTAAATTGTTACCCATTTTCCAAGTAAGGCTCTTCTTTCTTCAAACACCTACAATAAGTAAAATGAATAGGATGATTTCATATATCATGGTTCAAAATACCTATTACAAGAAAGACATCATTAAAGTATCAGTGAAAAAATATTCAGTACTTTTATTGTGTCAACTGAGTACAAATAAGCAAAGTTCATTTCTAAGAAGATATTTTACTTATTTTTTTTACCTGCATAAGGTTTTTTCGCCTTATCTCCAATATTCTACATGGGGATCCCCAAGTTTCTCCATGTAGAATAATTAGTATTAAAGAAGAAGAATAATTTTTTAAGAGAAGTAATTTTCAAAATGGAATTGAAAAGAGAAATCATTTTTAGAATTTGAAAGGAGATAAAACGAACAACAAAGAGAAAAAAGAAAAATGGAGATCTCCTCCAAAACACTTCAGTATCAATGGTATGGAAATGTGCAAAATTTATGAACTAGCAGCTCCATTTTTATATTTTAATGTGTACAAATATTAGTGGATGTACAGGGTATATGTTGGTAGGATTAGAAATTTGTATATGTGCACCTTCGGACTCACAACTGTTTATAGATTTATTATTATATACTATTTGGGACAAAAGTCATGTTTTATTCATCTTTATATCTCCAGTGTAGAGTACTGTACACAGCATATTACAGGTACTCATGTTTGTTGAATTGAATTGAATGTGGTTGGGAGAATGAATATCCTTATGGATATATAAGTAAAATGTGAGTGTATTTATACATTGATGTGTAGGTGTTTTTCTGAGCATCAGTGCATATGTGTAATTGAGTGAGTGAGGATGGGAAGATTAATATGAGAATGTTTGGCAGAGGAGGGGTAGTGGAGAGACGAAGCAAGTGAGAGTATATAATGAACATATGTGACCGTCTCCCTTTCTCTGCACATACACACTCTGTTAGTTTTCAAAATTAGAACTGGTGTTTTTCCCTTCCTCTTGGCATTACCTAAATTCTAGCATTGTAAGAAAGTTCCTACTTGGAGAGGCAGCTCAGGCCTATTTTTTCTCTTTTTGTCGAGGAGGATGGGGAGCCGGTTTTATGCTTCCAATAGATTACACTTTCCTTCCTTTCTTAGACTCTCAATTCAAAGGACATACAAAATGGGGATTGAAATAATTGGTTCAACAACAACTTCTGGGGCAGTGAAATGTCAGTTTTTCTCCTGGCCAGGGAATGTCAAATATCACAGATAGACACTTTTTGGACATTTGAGAAGAAGAATTAAAAAGCTAATTCCCTTACTAATTAATTAACTGCCACCTGGGCTACTTACCAAAAAAAACCAAACCCACTGCCATCGAGTTGACTCTGACTCATAGCAGCACTACAGGACAGAGTAAAACTGCCCCATAGGGTTTTCAAGGCTGAAATCTTTACAGAAGCAGACTGCCACATCTTTCTCCATGAAGTGGCTGGTGGGTTTGAACTGTCAACCTTGTGGTTAGCAGCTGAGTGCTTTAACCATTGCACCACCGGGGTGCCTATTTCTGGGCTACAAGGATCTTCAAATAAAAAGCAACAGATAAACTCATGATTTATAGATGAATATAGAATAAAACCTATAGAATGCAGAAGATTCAAAAATCTGGATTCAAAGTTACCTAAACTTTTTTTCTCTATCCAAATCCTGTCAATCATCCATTGACAAGTCATCAGCACCACCACTTTTCTGATGCCCAGTGATCTCTCTCCTTCAAACTCCTATTTCATGTATAGTTCATGTTCCAACACATAGCCTGTATAGTGGGTTTTTTTTTTTTTTAAATGCTTTCTGGGTGTTTTTGTTAATTTTATCTCGTTGCATGGATTATAATCACTTTCTCTTATATGCTCCATAGAACTAGCAAGTACAGGTTCCTCAATAAACATCTGCTGATGGAACAGAAATAAGCTTTAGAAGTCATAGAATTTTAGAGTTAAAAGGAATACTAAAGATCTTTCTGTTCAATCCCCTTCTTTTACAGAAGATAAGCAGAGACCCAAAGAGAAAATATTTACAGGTTAAAACAAAAAAAAATCACTGGTTCCAGACTGTTCAGCTCAACTCTGCACTTAGTTCTTCACTAGAATCTTCCCTATCCTGACCTCCAGCCCTTTATTATCAATGGACTGCTGCCCAAACTTTGGCCTGCAGTGGAAAAAAGATAAGGTTAGGTTCCAAGAGCACAATTCAGCTTTCAAAAGAAAGTCGGGAGGTACCATCATGGTGTCCAGTGATGGTGTGGAACACTGGAAACAAAGGGGCACTGACTTGAAGGGGAGAGGATGGTCAGCAAGAAGGCAGTATTAAAAGAATAAGGGTGGGAGGATGGGGAGTGCCATTCAAGCTAACACCATAATCCTGAGAGAGTCAATCAAAGACCACGTCTAAACAGGGTCAAAGCATATCCAGTTCTTCCCAGAATGCATCTAGAAGCAAGTAGAAACTGATGGTGGTGAAGGGGTAGAAGACAAAATAGACTGGAAGTCAGGAGCCCTCAGTTTTGTTGCTACCCTTGACTAGAAATATAATTTTGGCAAATTATTTAATTGCCAGGTCCTCAGTCAGATTTATAGTCTTAAAATTCTCTGGTTTGGAAAAGTTTTCATCCCCAAAATTTGCAATCAGGTTCTTCATCTTAAAGAGCTGGAAAACAAAATATCCATTCAAAATGGAAATATTAAAATAGATCTTCTTCTCTTGAAGACTGCTACAGTCTGTTTATATCACAGTTTACTCAGAGCCTGCTGTTAAGTCAAAATTCTATAGCTGTTATTTTAAGACTGTTGATACTGCAGTTACATATTTCACCATGTGACATCATTCTAGTGTAGGAGTAACACAATATTTAGGGGCTCCTAAATTATGACTTATTCATGGTAACTTGGTGCTTGTTCTCAGAACACCCTTTTAACATATACTGTACTATACGTATGAACCATATTCTGAAAGAAATGTTGATCACTTTCAATTAAAACACGAGATGGCCAAGAAATACATACTTTTAAAACATTCTTCCTCTCAAAATTCACAATGCCTGAATTATTTTGTAATCTGATATATTTGCCTATGCTGATGATGCTACATTTTAGTCATCTAAATTTGCATTCAGTCTCTCTGCTTATAGCCTGCTGTGAAGTCAAAATCCTGTAACTGTTAATTTAGTCTGAGATAGTTATACATTTCACATTTTACTACAGGATAGAAGACAAAATTTAAATAAAAAACTTATCATTGGTGGCAAATATACTGGAAGTGTAGAAAACTCTTTGAAATTATTATACAGATACCTTCTGGTCATCTGTATCCTGGGACATCTATTTTTAATCCTCTTTCACAGTTAGAATGTTAGATCTGGAAGGGACTTTCATGGTCATCTGATCCAACCCACTCATTTTTCAAAATAGTAAAGCCCAGAAAAGTTAAGTGACTTACTGAGTCATGCAGCAAATTATTGGCTGAGCTGAACTTGAACAGCTTTCAATTCCCAGAGTTATTATTATTTGTTTGCTTTTATTTATATTTGCTTTTTAAATTTTTAAAATTTGAAATATTATTGCACTGTACAAAGTAAAAAAAAAAACCTTTTCCTTCTTACAGAACCCCCAATGCCCATTCAGCCTTTGCAGGAAACCACTATTAATATACCCTTTCCTCACTTATCGACTATCTTGTTATCCAACAACTAGCATTTAGGGCAATAGTAAAAAATCTACTATCCAACTATTTTGCACGTTAACGATGTACATCTGGCAGTAACGAGGGTATGAGGTGAGAGTAACGCTGGCTGTGATGGTTAAGATTATGTGTCAACTTGGCTGGAACATGATTCTCAGTGGTTTGGCAGTTAAGTAACTATGTAATCTGGCAATTATGTAATGATGTAAGGAACCCTGGAGGTACAGTGGTTAAAGCACTGGTTGAAAGGGTCGGCAGTTCAAATCCACCAGCCACTCCATGGGAGAAAGATGTGGCAGTCCGCTTCTGTAAAGACTGACAGCCTTGGAAACACTATGGGGCAGTCCTATAGGGTCACTATGAGTCGGAATCAACTCAATGGCAGTGGGTTGGCAGGTGGGTAATGATGTAATCTGGCAGTATCTAATGATGCAGTCATCCTCCATTTTGTTACCTGATGTGGTCATCCTCCGGTTTCGCATAATGCTGATTTTTGAATAATGACCTGGTCTTTGGAACCTAACCATGTCGATAAGTGAGGAGTGGGTGTAGTATAGTGTATGTTTCTACAGATTCTATGTGTGTTTTTATACATTTATACGCATACATATGTGTGTATACACACACAATCATTAGGTGTGTATACACACAATCATTAAAAAAATAATTTTATTTCAAACTAGAACTTAACTAAACCAAAAAGTAATTTTTTGATATAACATGGGAATTCTGAACGATAAACATTGCTTCCAAAAATCATCATTAAATCTGACAGAATCTATTGAAGAACCAAGATAAGATAATGCAACGACTGTTCTCATATACTGCCTCAATTTCCCTTTTGAACTGAAGGGTATGTTCCATCACCTGTTAGGACTGCTTCTGGCAGACATTCCTCAGCTTGAGAGAGCTGCCTTGCCCAAGGTCATGCCTTTCAGGGGGCAGCTTGCATCCACTGAATGGTCAGTGTGGAAGTATACAGGCCAGGCCCCCTTGCCGCAATGTAAGACAACCCTGTAGGATCATGCCAGCTTCAGAGTGCCCTATGGGGTCAGCAGAGGCCTTTGTTGAGACTGCATCACAGCCCAGCTTCCTCCCCTGCCCCAAACCTATGTCTTCCTTCCCTACTCCAATGCTGAACCTGAGAGACCTTCTCAATAAGTGTCCTGCATGCTAATCTCTGTCTCGGTCTGCTTTTCTAGTAATCCAACCTGTGACGGGCAATCGGACAATTTTTGGCTACTAAAACACTTTTTCTCCACAGCTGTTGAATTAATTAAACTATCTAGGTTTTCAAAGAAAAATTCTGAAAATAGAGGTATTCACCAAATAAGTATTTCAATTCAAGTCACTTTTTTACACATGTGTAAAACCTTCACAATTCTATGGAAAACAGATTTCAAAACTAAACATTGAAGTTTTGGGGGGGAAAACCAGATAAGCTGTTATATGAACTGTTGGAGAATTAAGAGCATTGCAAACAGGTGCTCAATAAATAATTGTTGAGCTGAATAAAATGAACTTTCAATAGACTTGTTTGGTGTTCACGGCTAGAGAAAGGCTGGATTTATCTCTTTCTCTGCCTTTCCTTTTGGTTTTTCTGGTTTTCCTTTCTATTTCTCTCCCCGCTTTCCTCATTTCCTTTATCTTTTTCCTTTTTAGTTTCTCCCCCTTTCGTTTTTCACTATTCCAATCCCTAACCTTGCTCCTCTGCTTCTCTGCCAAAATTGCCCATGTTTCACACCAGAGAAGTAGGTATACGAAAGTATTGATCAAGGGGAGTCAGGACTGGTGATCCAACTTTGCCAAAGGGGTTAAATATCTGTTGGGTTTAGAGAGGTGTGATGGTTAACTTTATGCATCAACTTGGCTAGGCTCTGATACTTAATTGTTGGGGAAACACTAGTCCAGTTGTGGTTATGAGGTAGTTACATGTGATTACATCAGTTGGCCTTAAGTAAAAGCAGATTACCTTCCATAACGTGCATGGGCCTTAATCAATCAGCTGAAGGCCTTAAGAGCAAAAAGGGAGTTTCCCTAGGGTGTGTTCTGCCTCCATACTATAGATAGATATTTTGGCAGAACTCCCTCACTCTTCCCACAGTCTAACCTACGGATCTTGGGACACAAGCCCACAGGAATCACTAGCCTGTTGCATGAGCCAATTCCTTAAAATCTCTCTCTCTATATATACATAGACAATCTCACTAGTTCTGTTTCCCTAGAGAACCTTAACTAAGACAAAAAGAAAAGGGTCAACTCCAAGCTAAGGAAGAACAAATGTAGGGCCAAGAAGATTTGCATCAATGAAGAAGGTACAGAAGAGTACAGCTGAACTGTGACTCCATTTCTTATGCTTCAAGAACCATATCAGACACTGGAGATATGGAGAGAAAAGATAGAATCTCAAATCTTAATCCAAATAGAGTGGAGGGAGAAAGTAAGCAGTGACAGAAGCAAAGAAAAGGAAGCAGGGAGAGGCTTCACAGAGGAAATAACATTTGAATTGAATCTTATACAGGAGGCAATGACGAGAGCGTGTGCAAAGGCAATGGGGTGTGAGAGAGTGTGGCTCATCCAGGGAACCACTAGTTTGACTTGGATGTAGGATAAGAGGAAGCAGTGGCAGGTTTGGAACTGAGGTTGGCTGAGGTCAAATCATGAAGGGTCCTCAATGCTATGCAGGGGGTTTTGTAATTTACTTTTATGAGTGGGGCCATTATCAAACTTAAGTAATTAGATTGGTACTTTACAAAGATTATTCTGAGATCAGAATACAGGATGGACTGATAGGGATAGAGGCAGGGAAACCAGTTAGAGTGCTACTACAGTGCTCCAGGCAAAGGGTGATAAGGGTGTGAACTAAAGTATGTGGAGCTGGAGGTGGATGGAGAAAATGGGCCTGGACGAAGAGCTCTTGGAGGAACACTAACAGAACTTGAAAAAAAACGGGATGTGGGAATGCGGAAGTATTGGGTGACACTCCTCCATGGGCCTCTCACACTCCTAGATGTCTTGGCATGTCAGGAATGCAAGGCCTTGATCATTCTTTACTTGGGCCATTTTTCAGGGTTGTGTTTGTTACAAGGCAACCTTGAGGAATGAGGTTATGTCTCCCTTCAGGACCAAGAGCAGGCTTGCTTACTGCTTACTATAAAAGCAGTAGATTCCTCAAGCCCATTGTCTTTCAGCTGTGATGCAAACCACTGCGTATGCAGTATTTACTTGTGCCCTGTGTCACCCCGTGAGACTTAGGGGACAAAGAGAACCAATGCAAATATGATGCACATACTACCTGCTGTGCTATGAATAATAAAGTACTTTGTTTCTGCCCTAATAGTCATGTGTCTTTTACTGTGAAATTGTATTGTCTTCTATTCCCTAAGTAACAAGCTAATTTATTAGCTTGTAAATTAGGTAAGATCAAATTCCACGCTCAACAGGAAGAAGAAAGATTTCTGGCTTGAGCAGCTTGGTGTAAAGTCGTACCTCTCGTGGTGGGGGCAGGGGAAGGCTGGTTTGTAGCAGATAATGAGGTCAGTTTTACATATGGCAATTGTATTTTATTGTCAACTAGGTGTAGTCCTAATATACAGGTATTGATAATAGGAGCTTATAGACCCTCTGACACAGTCTGTCTCTAACTGAAGCAGAAAGAGAAATGCCCCAGAGGATGGCCAGTCTCACACCCCAGCATGATACTCAGCTTCCCACCCTTTCAACCTTTTGATGTATTATACTAGTGCTTCCTCAGAATGCAGGTAGAAAATAAACTTCTAAGGATAACCTGAGTAATTCAAGTTCTCAGCTGAGATTTATTCACTTTATTGGGTTAATGTGCAGCACACCCAGTGACCTCAACTCTCACAAGAAACACCTGTTGTCTGAAAGGAACAACTCACACCACCCTCTCCTCTCTCATTTCTGGTAGTTCTAGAGGAGAACCAGTGATGGAAGAAAAAAGGCACCTGGGGTAAGAGAAAGGAGGAGTGACAGTAGAAGAAAGAACAAATCTAAGACATTTTCTTCTTGGGCAGGAACTCTGTGTCTATTGCCAGGCTTGCCTGCATAGCAAGGGCTCAATAAAAGTTTTTAAACAAATCCTTTATTTTTGCTTTTTAATCCATTAACCAACCAGTTGTCGTCAAGTTGTATTCTAACTCACGGCGACCCCATGTGTGTTAGAGTAGAACTGTTCTCCCTAGCATTTTCAATGGGTGATTTTTCGGAAGTAGAACAACCCAGCAGACTAAAGGCCATTAGGCCTTTCTTTCAGAGGCACCTCTGGGGGGACGTTAACCAACAACCTTTCAGTTAGCAGCCGAGCATGTTAACCGTTTGCACCACTCAGGGACTCCTTTTAATTCCATTACACAATCCTAAACAATTCCTGTTCATGTTTTGATAACCAAAATGTTAATGCTTTTTTTTCTTTAAAGCATGGATCCAACTGATAAAATAGCTCTGGTCACTTACCCGGTCATTCAAAAGCTGATGGTTTAGGGGTGTCCAGGTACTCATCTTTGTCTGCATTTTGGGACCATCTATGCTTTTTGGTGGTGCAAATGCCATCATGAAATAACTGGATATTCTTCCAAAAGAAAAACTACACCTATCAGAAGAAATCAATTACATAATCTTCAGAATACTAAAAGTACTAACATATAATCTTTTAGTCTGTTTGGGGTGGGAGGAGGTACAGAGGAAGGAGGGAAAAAACGTTTATCGGGAGTATTTTATATGTTGTTTTTGTGTGTTGTCAAGTTGATTCCAACTCAGAGTGACCCTACAGGACAGAGTAGAACTGTCCCATAGGGTTTCCAAGTCTTTAAGGAAGTAGAGCACATCTTTCTCCTGTGGAGTGGCTGGTGGGTTCAAACCACTGACCTTTCGGTTAGCAGCTGAATGCTTAACCACCGTGTGACCAGGGCTCCTTGCTTCATGTTAGACACTTTATATTTATGCTCGATTAACGTTCATAACAATCTGGTGAGGTGGTGGGTTTTAGCTCATTTTTCAATGAAAAAAAAAAAAAAAAAAAGAGGCTCACTGAGGTTACATGCCCTGCCCAAGGTTATACAGATACAAACGGTGGAAGTGGGAATCAGACCTAGTTATCTTTAACTCCATTTCATTTTCATTGGACCATAGAGGGAAATACAGAATCACTGCCAGCTAAGGACATACACACCATATTGACCATATCGAAAGTATTTTAAGTAATTCTCGTGTCTTAACTTTCTGACATCTAAGTAACAAGGGTTCCAGCCTGATGTCATATTTAAGAAATAGAATGGTATAATGGGCAAAGCCAAGGCTTTAGAGATGAACAGATTTGGGTTTATTGGAGGGGGAGGGGATTGGATGTTTTTAGTTGCACAGTATACAGTCTGCCTTCTTTTGACTAAAGCATTTTCATTTCCATGAGGAATTACTTTTCCATTGTTTAGTCTGCTGGGCTGGTTAATCAAGGTGGCCTGCTTCTTGCCTAGCCAAGAGGTAGTCATGAGACCAAGCTAGATTACTTGGACTGAAGAGGGATTATCCTTATTTTACAGGTGAGGTGGTCATTCAGAATGGCATTGGTGCCCTGAACAGACTATTAAGTTGTTCCAGCTACCTTGCCCCTCAGAAATCTTATGTCTTTTCTTGTCCATTTTGTGAGCCACCTGATATTTTTTGTATTAAATTTCTTCTTTTGCTTAAGTTAGCTGATATCTGTTTCTGTTGTTTGCAATCAAAACTTTAATCTTGGCTCTAACACTTACTAGCTGTGTAATTTTTGCAAGTTATTTAATCATTCCAAGTCTCAATTTCTTCATCTGTAAAATAAGGATGTATACATATGCCCTAAACTGTTGTTGTGAGTATTAGAGAGAAAGAGTCTGGCAGAGTGGCTGACAGATAGGTGACCTCAATAAGTGGTAACTTCCCTGCAGCCTTTCTTAGAACTTTTAATCATTTACAGAGTGCCTCAAAACCTGTCCTTTAGAGTGCCATAACAAAATACTTTAAGGTGGAGAAATTTTAAATGCAGGTTCATAGCAGTTTCAACATATAACCTCAATGTTTCTGCCTGCCTCTGTGTTCCTTCCTTTCTGAAGGTGGGTTCACCATAAGAAGGTAATGGTGGTCACTGAGGGGCCAAGCCTGCCTGCTTGATCTACAGGCTCCAAAAATTACTCTACATCCAAAAATATTGGACGATTTTAAAAAAAAACAATTATTTGGGGTGTGATACAGGATTTCCCCAAATGCTGTATCTGAAACCCTTGAATCTCCTACTTGACAATGCCCTCCTGTAGTTACCTACCATAAAACCAGCTGCTGTCAAGTTGATTCCAACTCATGGCGACCTCATGTGTGCAGAGTTGAACTGTGCTCCATAGAGTTTTAATGGCAGTAGATTGCCAGGCCTTTCTTGTGAGGCCCCTCTGGGTAGACTTGAACTTCTAATCTTTCAGGCAGCAGCCAAGTGCTTTAACTATTTGTACCATATTAAGGGAGTAAAGGGGGTTCAGATCAGCTCTCAGGTTCTTCTCAGCTGCTCTCTAACAGCTAATTATCTGAGTCATCATATGTTTAGCTAAGTTACAAAAGGCAGAAGAAATTAGTTCATTACGGTATTAACTGGCAGCTATAAAAGTGTGGGTGAGCAGACAAGTTACAGATACAAAACCTGGCCACAGAGTCTAGATCTGCCCAGTTAAGAATGATATTCTTCTTTTTTGTTGTTTTTTGTTTGTTTTTACCATTTTTCTCTTCAAACCAGTTGTTTTTAATCTTTTTTTTGAGAGTCATAAAGCTCACAAATGAAAGCTATGAATCCTCTCTCTAGAATAATACACATGAATAAAAAATTTTGCTAATACCAGATTAAAAACTCCCACTCTAAGCTGAGGAAGTCTCTCTCTCTTCCAAGTTTGTGTAGGAAACAAGATCCTCTCTGACTGATTATTTGCACATTTTCTGAATTAGGGCAAAGTAGCTTTTCTAGGAGACTTCCCAAGACTCTGAGCTGGTTGTTTTCTTTTTCCTGGTTCCTTAGAGCTAGAAATTACTTGAAGTAGGCTTTCTTCAAGTCAGCTTGAGGAAAGGTTGATTTTCATGAGATGGGCCTGGCCAGGAGAAGCAGCCCTCCTGGTAATACAGCTCTGATAAAGCACGCAAACAGGGGTGTCCTGGCCTGTATTTTGCTACTATGTTTTACACATTTTTCCTCCTCACTCCATTCCAGATGATGGGCAGTGTACATATACGCATTCACACACGTTTATGGTACAGACCATAAACTACTATTAAAAAGACAGAAACTTTTATATAACATGCACAAAAAATAATTCCTCCCACTCCATCAGCAAGACAAAACAAGTTGTCTTTCCCTCCTTCCACATAGAAGGCTTCCTGTTGCTTTTTTACGACCTATTTCCCCCTTAATGGCTGTCCTTAAAAATTCATCTTAAATTTTCTTTGAATATAGAAAGGGCCTGTGTCCCTAGCCCCCAATGGGTGGTTCTAGTTCCATATTCAACAATAGGGATGGGCCCCTGTGGTAAAGTTCCAGTGGTCACACATTTCCAGTCTGATTTTCTGAGTCATCTGTCACACTGTCACCATTCTTCAACGACATTTATTAAGTACCTACTAGGCCTGAATTAGGGTACAAAGACAAGAGTCTATACTTTAATGGAGCTTACAGTGTCCTGTTAGAGAGTTGTTTTTTTTTTTTAAAACCAGTTGATCCTATCACTTTTCAGCTCAAAAACCTTCATATGCTCTCCAGTGTCTACAGAATACCCAAGCCCTTTTGCCTGGAAGTCTAGATCCACTATGATTTTACCCCAACCTACCTTTTCAGCCTCACTTCCCCATCTTCCTTCATGCACCTATGCCAAGACACACTGAACTCCTGACCACTCTGTGAACATGGCACAAAACTTTGATGATTCTGTATCTTTGCTTATGTGGTTTTCTGAAGCTGCTCATCTGAATCTTAATCACAGCATTACATAATAGGTTAAATAAATACTAGTTAAATAAACCGAATGAATGAATACAATAGGGAGGTGATTTAAGGGTTAAAACTCGTGGAAATGTTGGGTGAAATGCAACATTTAGAACTGAGCACGGGGATTACATTCAGGATTACATTTTATTTGAATTTTACAGAGCAGAATAGGACTAAGTTTCTCTGCTAACATACAGCTCACCCATTGTACACTGCAGTAGCATCAGCAAAGGGAAACTCAGTATCAGGAAAATTGGTAGGGTATGGTTAGACTTAAATATGAATTCATTTTAAATTAGATAGTTAAAATAGAGCAAGAACTATAATACAATGCAAACAGCTAACTAATGCGTGACATAATTATTTGTTGACTGTTAATTTCATCCAAGTATGACGCATCTAGCACTTTAACTGTAGCTGAAATAGGAGAGCAAAATGTAACCCCTGAAGCATCGACAAGGGTTGCGAGAGGCCCAGGAGAATCCGAGAGTGGAGTCTCAATGAGAATCTACATCTTTTTCCAGTACTGCCTACCGCTCTCACCTGTTTTAGCTTTCCTCCTTCTTCAAGCCTCAAGCGCTGCGGTTGCCATAGTCGCAGCAGACCAGCTTTTTCTTAGACTGCTTCCAGCCTCCACCCTTTCCAGCTTCCAGTAGTCCAATCACAGTCTAGAAACCCTGTCGCTGGCATACGGGGTCTCTGAGGCAACAATGTGTTGTCTCTTGATTGGCCAGCAGATCCAGGAAGGCTGGCTCCAAAATTTGGCAGAGATGAAATTTTAAAGTGTGAGTGCTAAAACGGTAGGAGAGGCTGCAATACCCCGACATGATGCCACGATGAAGATGCATTCGATCCTGAAACAAGCAACACGGAAAGCCCTCATCAAGACAACACTTGCGTTCCAAATCAGCCTTTCCTACTGAGCATGTTTATTTATATTGCTCTGGTCACGCGGGGCTCCCAAATGCAATCTCCACTTTTCCAGGTTTTAAGAGTGGCCAACAGGTAAAAGAAGGCTCGAGAGGAAAAAGAATTAACGACTGGTTCACTGAAAGAATAGCACCTGCAACAGAAAGTGAAGGGACGTGGGAAAATTGCCAAACAAATGCTTCTCCACATAAATTTCAATTTACTGGATTGTGGAATTCAGGCTGACTGATTGATACACCAGGAAACCAGTAGATGGCATGCTTAATAAGCAAACCCCCCCCCCACCAAAAAAAAAAAATCCACTCGTTGCCTTTGCGGCTATTCCTACTCATAGCAACACTATAGGACAGAGTAGAACTGCCCCATAGGGTTTTCTGGTGGATTCCAACTGCTGACCTTTCAGTTAGCAGGCAAACTCTTAACCACTGCACCAACAGGGCTACATGCTTAATAAGAATAAAACTAAACTCGAGAAATCTTAAAATTCAGTCTAATTTAATTAAACTTATTAAGCACCCAACATATAACAAAAGGTTAAGTGAGAATAAACCAAACCCACCCTGTCAAGTTGATTTTCACTCATAGTGACCCTACAGCAAAGAGCAGAACTTCCCCAGAGGGTTTTGAAGGCTATAAATCTTTACTGGGGCATACTGCCACATCTCCCGCTAAACTGCTGGTGAGTTCCAACTGCCCATCTTTCGGTTAGCAGCCCAGCGCTTAACCATTGCACCACCTGTGCTCCTGGAGTGAGAACAGAAGGATAAGAAAGAAATCTAATGAGAAGACTGGAAAATGCATTGTATAAATAACTGATCTAAGGCCCACAGTGATAACTGCTGTGATAGAACCATAAACAAGTGCAGGAGAATACCAAAAAGTTCAAAATTCCAGAAAGCAGATTCTTTGGTAAATAAATATAAAGCAGTTTTTATAGGCAGCAGATAACAAGATTTTCCTATCTTACATTTCCTAAAACATTTAAGAATGTACTCTCTTCGAACTTAAAAGTTATCCCTATGTTGGTATTGTGTTTCATGGTTTTGAAATGGGCGGAGTTTTTGTATCTCCAAGTTAAAAAGAAAGATAAGTGGAGCTCACAGACGTGAAGCTCATAGCCTTCCCTAAATTAACAGATCAGTAAGTTGCAAAACTGAAATTAGAACCCAGGTTGTCTGAATTCTTCACTGACCAGGCTGTATGTAAACAAATAAAAGCCTGGGGCGGGGGGCAGGGTGACCTGGAGGTGGTATGTAGATGTAATACTAAATTACCATGTATTACCAGGTAACATTTATGATTTCAAAACCAGTTCATCCAAGAGACCAGTTTTAACAATGTTGCGAGTGCTGTGAAGTTCCTGCTCATTAAAAATGTTGGTGGTTACAAGGTGGAGTTAAAGAGAGATGGAATAATAAGAGCATATCACCTTATCCCTGTTGGATTTGAATATTTTTATCCCTGAAAATAAGGTCCCTTTCGTCTATCTTTTCTATCACTACCCTCTGGGCCTCCTCTTTTCCCATACCTCATCCATCTGATTACTGTGTGCCCATGGGAGTCTGAGTCACAGCATTCACACTCTGTTCATAGTAGGCATATTAGCTCAATATCTGTGATACATTACCTGTAAGTGAAAATTTTCAAACAAAGTTTGGAGATTTTCAAAAGAAACACCCTCACTTTTCCATGGATAAAATGTCAACATTTTGCTTCGTGTGTTTAACTGATACCGTTGAAGCCCCTTTCCTACACTTCCCAGATCTCATTCCCCTCCTTACCTCCCTACAGGCAACCACTGTTATGAAATCGGTGTGTGTCCATCGTCTATTTCATATGTTTTGATTACATATACATGTTTTGTCTTCAAAAACACCATATAGCATTCTAGGTTGTTTTTTTTTTTTTAAGGTACCTAATTTACATATTTTGTAGTATGCTTTTTTCACTCAATGTTATATTTTGGAGATTTAACTACGTTGATAAATTTGGTGATAATTACTACAACATTCCTACCTCCCCATGTGAACTATGATGTGTTCCGTATCTGACAGTTTTTACAACAGGGTTAGAACGATGAATAAATTACATAAAAATGCACCTAGCAGCACAGCTCGAGGTACACGGGATCTGGAAACACATACAGCAGGCACACGTAGACTTTTCCGCACACGCAATCTGCCTGCTCACTCACCCTCAGGAGAGGCAGCACTGGCTTCACAGAACACCGATTTACCTAGAAATCAGTCTAAGGATCACTATTACTTTTAAGTCCTATGTGCTATCAACAGAACAAAATGATGCCCGTGAACTTTAGGTTGAAACGGTAAGAAAAGGAAGAGAAATAAAGGGGTAAAACGGTGCAGTAAAAAAGAAAAACAGCCTTGGCTTTGGATGAATCCAGACTCTGCCCAGACTCTGCCATTAAAGTGCTGCGTGGCTTTGCGTAAGGCATTTCTGGGTGTTCTTCTCCTTGTTTGAAAAATGCAAAGCTGTGTTTAGATTATCTCTAATGACTTTTTCGGAGCCCTGGTGGCGCAGTGGTTAAAAGCTCGGCTTCTAACCAAAAGGCGGTTCGAATCCACCAGCCGCTCCTCAGAAACCCTACGGGGCAGTTCTACTCTGTCCTGTAGGGTAGCTATGAGCCGGAATCGACTCGACGGCAATTTTTTTTTTTTTTTTTATTAAGGACTTTTTTCAGCTCTAAAGTTGTTTATGTAGAAAAAAAGAGGGGATACACTTCCTAAGGAGCAAAAGGAGGGAATGCTACCAACAATAGCCTTAAGCTCCATCTGTTTACTAAGCTCTTCGCAAAGACGAAGAAAACTGTTGCCGGGCAAGTACATCCGTCTGCTATGCTGTTTTAGCGCCGAGTTCTCAAAGACTAGTTGTCTACCTCTACCTGCACCCAGTTCCACCTGGTGAACCGCCTCCGGACCACCTCCAATCCCCGGGGGTTCTCAGGTTAGCACACTTGTTCTCAAAACAGGTTTGGGGAGTCTTGTAATAGCATCACAGGCTTGGAGAATCGAGAATCACCGCTGTTTCAGCAGGGGAGGAAGCTTTACAGAGGTCTAAATGCATTTAAGAAAAACGCCTCTAGACCGCGAAACAACTACGCCGCTGCCGGGCAGTTAAAGAAAACCGTAATCGTCGGCGCGAAGCACAGAACAACGAAAGAGATTCGCATTCCTCTGCGCAGTTAGGCTCAAAATGGGTGCGCTCAGCGGAGAGTGCGCAGAGCGCTTGCGTGATGCGTGCGCGCGCGCGCGCGCGCTCACCGGGCCGCGCATCCCAGCGCTCGCCAAAGCTCGCGGTTACTCTGGCGCGCGCTGGCGGTCAGAGACTGCTCGGTTTACCTGAGGGACGGCTGGCTGCCCCCGGCTGGCGCTGCAGCCACCATCGCATCCGGCCTCCAAGGTCTGAGGTGAGCACCGAGGCGCCCGATCTCCTGGCCTAGGATAGCGGGAAAACGGAGCAGTAAGTCTGCAGAATGAGGAGGTGCTGCCGCCGCCGCCGCCTGCTCCTCTGCCTAACCCTGTGCTGAGGAGCCACCAGCAGCCCCGGCACCTCCTCCTCAGGGATCGTTATTCTCGTCGCGGCCAAAACAAAAGCCTCCAGCTCCCGGCTGTGGCAGGGTGTCTGGAAGGCTTCTTCTGAGCGGTATGGGGGTAAAGAGGTGCGGTGAGGACAAGTTTGGGGTTAAGGAGTGAGGTGGGGAGATGCCCTCGGAGATTATTAACCCATTCCCTTCAAACCTGAGCTGGGCAACCTGTGCGAGTGTGGACCGCAGCTTCCTCTTCTCCACCCCCGCCCCAAAACATTCATGACGAGAGGTGGATTGATCTCGAGCCCGGTTCACTTCATTCGTGAAATGCGGGGGTGTGTGGCGCACTCCACCCGCCTGGGAGCGGGTGTGGGAGGACGCGTCTGGGAGGAGGCGAGAGGACAATGCATCGGGGTCTCCAACGCCGCCGGGCAGTTTGGGCCAGCGGAAGACACATTTGAATTTTTCCTTTCTCAAATGTCATTTTAGTATTCGAACTGACCTTTTATTTCCATTGCATGAAAGTTGTATCTTCCATCCCATCAGTTTGGAAAGTCTGTTGCTTGCTCTCCAAATATTTTCTCCTTTTTATGGTACGTGTATCTTTCATGGGGTACTGTTGGATGATCAATAGATGCCCTCTGAAATAAAGGTGCCGTTTAAATATTTAGCAAATAAGTTATTTCAAGCAATTAGAAAACCTTCCCTGGGGCTTTTTTAAATTTTAAATTTCTCTGTAAGAGAAACAGAAGGCTTTTTTGAGGACAAAAGCCACATTCTATTAATTTAGGCGTAGGAGTAGTAGACTTAAAGTTTTAAAATACCTACCCCATAAAAGAGGTCCAGTTTTTTTGCTCGGTAGAAAATGAAAATTTAAATTTTGGTTCCCTTTTAAATTTAGGCAGATGCAGCAGCAGAGCAGAACAGCAGCATCAATGACTGCTGTATAAATATATTCAAACAAAATCTTGTTTTATGGAACTAATTTTGATAGACCTGTAACGTTTATGGGAATTAGATTACTTTGCAAAGCTAATACCACAAGAGCGAAGAAACAAAGACCTGACGTTGGGAATGTTACCTCCCTCCTCAGCCTCTTTTTAGCCTTTAGTGGTGTGCTGATAGCTTTTTTTTTTTACATTATAGGCTGGTAGAGGAATAGATAAATTCTTACTTCTGTTATTAGGAAGCAATTACTACTACTGAAGATAATGCTTTCCATCCTTACTTTTGAACAAATCAGTACCTTCTTTTTTGTCTAGGGAAGAAAACAACAAACCAAACCAAACTAAAGAAAAAAACCCCATCTACTTCAACTACCAAACCACAATATAAAGGTGAAAAGATTTAGTTGAGGAGTAGGAAAGAGGTGTTAAAGCTTATCTGCGCAGACTTGGAAGGATAGAGCTGAAGATGAAATATAATTAAGATGCAAACCTTCTCTTACTGTGTTGCCCAATGAGCTACATTTTGGGATGTTTTCCCATCCCAAATGTTTTGAAACTACTGTATGAGTAAAATAAGTAAGTTATTAATGAGACCTACCATCCTACTCTCTTTTTTTTCTTCATTTACTGCTAATATCCTAATATCTTCTACCTCCAGCCCTCTCCTAAATCTGTAAGTGTCTCATCAATAATAGAAGAAAGGACTACAGACTCCTATGCTCTTTCATTCCTTTCCTCAACTAAGCTACTGTAGTCCTCTGAGCTTTATTTTATTATTTTTAGAAATCCTACATTTTTCCGAGCCTTATTTTGTGCTTTGAGCATTTAGGTAGATTTTTCTTGAGGGTTCCATGATCGAGGTATTTGAAGTAGAAGGGTTGAGGGTCATTTAATAACAAAAATGCACATTCTTTCTTTGTATAGTACAATGTGAATGCTTTATCATTCGGAAAGGGGGAGTTTTTTTTGCTCACAATAGTCCTCTGTTTCCCACTTGACATCAGGAAAAAATATCTACTCAAATTTCATATTACTTTGTTAGTAAAACTACAAGATTATATACTCCAAAGTTTTTTTTGAGCATATTAGTTTGTTGATAGGGTACTGTTGACTTTATCTTGTTTGGGAGACAGGTGGTAGGAAACAGTTCTGAACACATCTATACCTTCTTTCATGGGGGTGGGTAGTGTTGGGTTCAAGTTTATTTATTTTATATATATATATATGTATAGATATAAGCATATTTTTAACCACCAAAGCTTTAGAGTTAAGGCTGCTTAAAGCTGCAACTGTCCACAAATAGAGCAATAATGCAGATAAAGAGAATGGTGTGGACTATACATACCGGGGAGATTATTTAGTATAGATTGGAAAAGATGTGTAGCAGAGTCTTGAGGCAAGAAATGAAGATTTTTAATAGTGACATTTTTATAAGGCTAGGGATGAATTGTCAAAGAGTAAGAACTCTTCTGTGGCTAAAGACGAGTTTTAACTATTTTGTCAAAAATGAATTCCTTCTCTTTGCTTTCCAATTGATTATGCTGAGAACTAATGACAGTTTTCGTGGATCTAAGGAATGCATTGCAAATGAAGGCTGAGATGACTATAACAGAGGCTAATGGGCTGCAAACTAACAAAACCCTGGCTCCCCAAATCTATTTTATGGAAATAATTCAGAAGTTAAAGCATACAAAACTTATAACCTTGCTAAGGGAAAAAATAAGGGGCTTGCTTTTAGAGAATTTTCTTTTTTCTTTTTTTTTAATTGTAGTTTTGGTAAAGGTTTACAGAACAAATAGTTTCTCATTAAACAGTCAATACACATATTGTTTTATGACAGTGGTTAACAACCCCACAACATGTCAACACTCTCCCTTCTCGACCTTGGAGGACCTTTTTTTTTTGGTAAAAATATACATAGCCAAAGATACACCATTTCAAAAATTTCTACATGTACAATTCAGTGACATCGGTTACGTTCTTCCAGTTGTGCTGCTATTCTCATTATCCTTTTCCAAATTATTCCATCACCATTATCTTCAACTCACTGTCTGCTAGGCTTCCCATTAAACCTTTTGAGTTGCTGTTGTCAACTTGATCTCACATAGATAATTCTTTTTTTTTTTTTTGTACTTTAGACGAAGGTTTACAGAACATAATAGTTTCTCATTAAACATTACACGTATTGCCCTATGACAGTGGTTAACAACACCACGACATGTCAACACTGCCCTTTCTCAACTGTGGGTTCTCTATCACTAGCCTTCCTGTCCCTCCTGCCTTCTAGTCCTTGTCCCTGGACTACTGTGCCTCATTAGTCCTGTTTTGTTTTACGGGACTGTCCGGTCCCCGGCTGAACGATGAACCTCACGAGTCACTTCACTGAGCTAAAAGGGTTTCCGGGGGCCATACTCTCGGGGTTTCTCCAGTCTCTGTCAGGCCAGTAAATCTGGCCTTTTTTTGTGTGTGTTAGAATTTTGTTCTACATCCTCTTCCAGCTCTGTCCAGGACCCTGTGTTGTGATCTTGGTCAGAGCAGTCAGTAGTGGTAGCCGGGCACCATCTAGCTGTAGTGGACTCAGTCTGGTGGAGGCCTTGGTAGCTGTGGTCCATTAGTCCTTCAGACTAATCTTTTCCTTGTATCCTGTTCTCTTCATTCTCCCCTTCTCCTGAAGGGATGAGACCAGTGGAGTATCTTAGATGGCTGCTCACAGGCTTTTAAGACCCCAGATGCCACTCGTCAAGGAAGAATGTAGAACATTTTCTTTATAAACTATGTTATGCCAGTTGAGCTAGATGTTCCCCGAGACTAGAGAATTTTCTCATGAACAGATTTTAACTGGAAAGGGAAGCTGGACTGGAATTTCATCCTTTATTTTTTTAATTTTTCATCTGGAATCTGGCCATTTTTTGACTTACCAGTTTTATTTTCAGGTTCATTTAAAAAAGTTCTGGCTTTTTTGGTTTTAAAAATGATAATTTAGAAAATGAAGTGAATTTTGAAGTGTACCGTTTATTGTAATTTTGAACTTAGAGGCATTTATTTTTCCTTTTTTTTTTAACTGATTTTTTTGTGAAAGTTTACACAGCAAGTTAAGTTTCCATTTGACAGTTTCCACACAAATTATTCATTGACATTGGTTACATTCATCACAGTTTGTCACCTTCTCTTTAATTGTGTCTGTACCCATCCATATGTGTTCAAACATTCATTTTTACTTTGTTTGTGCTGTGCTCACTACATCCACGTTCAGTGCCACTTTTCCCATCACCACAAATAACAAGTCTCTATGGTCTAAGGCATACTCCCCCCAACCCCCTATTTTATTTTAAGCCATATCACTCACAAGATTAAGTTATTTGTGGACTTTAAAAATTAGCGAGATAAATAGGGAAGGTCATAAAAGGGATACTCACTCTGAGATTAATAGGAATCTATGCCCTATAAATTAAATATGAAACTATGTAAACTTTAGCAACAAGGAGGCAATATTTTGAGAATAATTCATTTTTTAAGTGACAGGATATGGGAAACAAAAGGCCAAAGACCACATGGGCTTTAGGAAAAGGAAAGTAACACTCAGAGCAATAAGTATGCTCTGAGTATATATTTTATTTCTCTAACAAGAGTAATTTCCTTGAGAGAAGGAACTCTGCTATTTAGCCTTTCAGGCTCCTTATTTAGAGGTAGTCATTGCTAATCCTTGCAAGTCATTCTTGAAAGAAAGACAAAGACTATTCCTCCTACCCTGACTATAGCCACTGTGTAGCCTATATTCACTTTGAGGAACCCTTAAATGATATTTCTGAATTGGAAATGCAAAATGTTGCCTGTATTTATAGAGTATCAAGAAAATTGGATAGATATTGAGAATGATGAAATGGATCACATTCTATACAGACATGGTGAATTGAAATATAATTGCTGAGCATAATCGTTTGTTTTAGGACACTCTTGACAAGCTTTTACAGCCTCCTTTTTTTCATTGTTCTGGGATTCAGTCTGCTTTCCTGTCACAGTTACCACCCTCTGCTTTTCCCACCTGAGTTCTTTGGGTCTAATTTTGCAGTCAGCCTGGTAAGACAGTCTTCCAAGATTGCATCTTCTTTTCCCTTTTTGCTTTTCTTCAGGATAAATACTCAGCTTATTTTATTTTAAGAGTTTTTACTTTTTATCATGAAAAGAAAACTGATAATACTTGGGGGATATCAGATTCATGATGTCACATTCATAAAAATAGATAGGTTTAAAAGTATGTAGTCTCTTTTGTTTTGTGATAGAATGATAACCAAGTAACTTAATCTGAAATTGGTTTTCCAAATATTTTATGTTGCTCTGTAGAGAAGTGCATGTGCCTCTTTTCCCATAGATAGGACATGAACAACTGTAGCCATAGCACTCATTTTTTGCTGGGCCCTAGCCCCTGAAGCTGCTCACTCCAATTATGTTAACCCAGCAGGCTCCTTTATTCAGTTGAGATACTGCAGATTCCTGTAGTAAAAAAATATGATACTATCAATAAGAATGCAAAAAAAATCCCCCCAAACCACCCTAAAAACCATTATTAACCTTTATTTAATGAATTGCTATATTTTGGTAGAATCTCTTTGGGTCCAGAATCTTCTTTATATCCCGCATGTCTGAAACTTCAACTTACAGCTTTTCCGTGGATGAATCTACCTTAGGAAAAATAACTTTTGCTACCCACACTCACATGAGCCTGATTAGCAGCAGAAAGTTAATTCATTATATTATTGAAGAGCGATTTGGAACATGTATCAAAAGTTTTAAAAATGTGCATACCATTTGACTCAGCTGATAGGTGATCTGATTTTTTTCAATATTGAAAATCAGTTTTTGGCTCATACCATGTTGATCATCATTTTCTTGCTTTTCTTACCACCTGAAGGGATGGTCAGTAGTGCATCCCTTAGCTTGTTGCTTGATTAGCAGCTAATAAATAAGTCATTCAACTAGTATTTTTCCTTGTCCGACAGTCAGCACACATTTATAGATTTAGCAGAGGGTAATATTCTATATAGAAAATAATGTACTTTATGTTCTTTTATAAAATCCCATGGAGCATCTGTAATATTTTATTTTTTAAACAATTGAAATTTTGTTATATTCTATGCACATATATTTTTTCTGACAAAAACGTATGCAAGTAGAGTCTGATTTACAATGTATTTGAGTTACAGCAAACTGCTGTTGTTTTTTGTGTATCTTATGGTTAGTAATATATAGTAATTACAGTGTTGCAGTATGTAATTTACTAATGTTATCATTCTCAGATGTTCACTGGCAGATGTTTATATGTAATGTTTCCAACCCTCAAAGGCAAATAAAGATCGAATTTATAAAGATACTGATAATAAAAGGCAACAATAATGAAAACTAAAAAAAAAAAAAGTATTTGACTTATGTCAGAACCGACTTACAACAGAGTTCTTGGAAGAGAACCCCATCGTAAGTCGGGGACTACGTAAGTGTGTGCATGTGTATATGCACACACATATTGTTTTATAAATTGCCTTTTTTTTTCTTATTGTTTTGTTAATGCCTTACCATGTTAGTAAAATACAGGTCTGTGATCATTTTTAGTGACATTATAATATTTCCTTATGTGGATATACCATAATTTATTTAATGAGTCCCTTATTGGTAGACTTTTAGATTGTTTCCAGTTTTTTATCATTACACACAAGCTTACACTAACATTTTGGTTATGCATCGTGTGTATTTGTATGTTTACTTGCTTAGAATAAATTATAGAATAGATTTGTTGGATCAAATTTTACACACTTGAAGAGATTTTGATACACATAGTCATTTTTTAAAGTACCAGTTTACATTCCTACCAATAGTATTTGAAAATGTTCTTTTCGCCATACCCTCTCTTACACTGTCTTCTATGATTGCCATTTTTGGCCATCTGATTGACAAAAATGTTATCTGATATTTGCATTTTTTATTAATAGTAAAGATGAACATCTTTTCATGTGTTTATTGGCTTTTTGTATTTCTTTTGTTTATTGTGTGCTTTATGTCTTTTGCCCATTTTCCGTTGAAGTGTTATTCTTTATCTGCTATTATTTTTTAAAAGAATCATTTTCTGTACTATTTCTTCGCATACAATTATATAAAAATATATCTGTACTCTTTTAAATTATTTTATTTTGGGATAGTATTTCTAAAACATGATTTATGAACCACTTCTAACAGAACCCAAAGTTTAATTGTTAGAATGCAGATCATTCTCCAGAGATTCAGATTTCTAAGACATGGTGAGAGGATCCATGAATCTGCTGCACATTAAAATTAGAGAACAGCTCTTTTTGGGGAATCAGAATTCCTTAAGATCTTTGCTCTGCCTGTTTTCTTTTGTCTCACTGCATTCCACTGGGTTTTTTTTTTCTCATTTGTTTTCATAATTATAAATTACAATCTTGATATACTAAGATTATTGTCCTACCACAGCTTAACATCATAGGATTTACAAAAGTGTTTTGACATGGTAATTTGGATACCGTAGTACACAAAAGAAGTACCTTTGGAAGAAGATTGGAAGTGTCCCATGAAAATGAGGCAAAAGGAACAATCTAAGAGGAAATCAGGTAAAATAGATGGAGTAGACAGAAGTATGAGGGCGTGTTTCATCTAGTTTTAAAAACCCGTGAGGTATTACTTAGTTTATTCACAATTATTATATGGTAGTCTTCTTTCAGCCATACATTCGAAACTCATAACTGCTTGAAAAACAGATTAGTTTAAATGGAATTGTTGGTGCTACTGTACACATATACGAAGCTCTGGTGGCGCAGTGGTTTGAGTGATCAACTGCTAACTGAAGGGTCGGTGGTTCAAAATCACCAGCGGCTCCACAGAAGAAAGATGTGGCAGTCTGCTTCTGTAGAGATTTATAGCCTTGGAAACCCTGTGGGGTCACTATGAGGTGGAATTGACTGGACGGCAGTGGGTTTTTATTATACACATATTCAGTAAGAAGCAATGTTCCCTTTAATTTTTTTCTTTTAGTTGCAAGCAGATGAACGTGCTGCATAAGCAACAAACTACAAAGACTGACTTACATGGATATTTTAATACTGTAATCAAAGCTTTCAACAGTTATTTGACATACTAATGATGGACATAATTGTTACTGTACTGTGTGGTAATTAAGCTTAAATATAAATGACTGTTTAGTATCAGTTTTCTATAGCCTGACCTCATATTTTTGGGGCCAGCTTGAAGGTGAAAAAAAAAAATGGTGGGTCAAGCACTTGTCCCAAAATTATCTGATATAGAGGGCTGGGAAATTTAGAGCACCACCAGTTAGACTTTTGGGCAGGGATTTCTCGTAACCTTAGTGTTCCTAATTCTACTGGCCACAGACTTTCCTTTTCCCTTCCACCACTCAAGAACATCTACTCAAGGGAGAAGTTGGGAAGATTCAGCCACTGCTTTACTTTCCCCAAATATGTTTTCTACCTAGTAACTAAAGCTTCGGTGAAGAGGTCCCAGTAATTGATAGTCAATACAGAAAAGATAGTTTAATTCCCTGCTTAAGCCAAACCAGCTCCAGGCTTCAACGTCTATGCTAGTGTTTGAGTTTACTGAGACTTTATGTTTTTCTTCTTTATTTTGATGAGTAGGTTTGTTAACTTTCTTTGTGGTTACATTGAAATTTACCCTTAACTTCCTAAGTTTGAACTGGTCTTTTATTACTTGATATCGCCTTGATTTCCTGTCCATTTGAAGGTTCTATACTTACACCATGTAGTCCCACGTTTATTGTTTTGACGTTGTCGTCATTTACAGATTGATGTCTCTAGTTCCCTGTTTTGAATCCTAGTTTTGTTTTATCCTTGAGTGTTCATTGGAGCCCTGGTGGCACAGTGGATAAGTGTTTGGCTGCTAACTAAAAGGTTGGCAGTTCGAATCCACCAGCTGCTCCTTGGAAAGCCTAAGGAGCAGTTCTGCTCTGTCCTGTAGGGTTTCCATGACTTGGAATTGACTCGACAGCAATGGATTTCTGTTTTTTTTTTTTTTTCAGTGTTCAGTATCCAGACTGGTATTTTGGCTGATACTGACCTGTGCCCTAGATTCAAGTTGTTGCCTGATGTTGTTCGTTCTCTGACCATTAATAATCCTTTTTTTCTGTTTTATTTGTTTACACTTTTTAAAATTTTTTCCCATACAAAAATTTATACATACTTGTTATGTGACTCTAATTGCACTCCCCATACTGTGACAGCACACTCTTCCTTTCCACCCCTAATTTCCCATGTCTATTGAACCAGCTCCTAACCTTCCCTGCCTTCCCATCTCACCTCTGGACAGAAGCTGCCCATTTAGTCTCTTGTATCTACTTGAGCTAAGAGGCACACTCCTCACAAGTATCACTTTATGTCCCACAGTCCAGTCCAATCCCTGTCTGAAGAGTTGCCCTCGGAAATTGTTTTAGTTCTGGGCTGATAGAGAATCGAAGGGCCGTGCTTTCCGGGGTACCTCCAGTCTCAGTCAGACGATTAAGTCTCGTCTCCCTACTAGAATTTGAGTTCTGCACCCCACCTTTCTCCTGCTCAATCAGGGACTCTATTCTGTTCCCTGTCGGGGCAGTCGTTGGTGGTACCTGTGCACCATCTAGTTCTTCTGGTCTCAGGCTGATGAAGTCTCTGGTTTATGTGGCCCTTTCTGTCTCTTGGGCTAATATTTTCCTTCTGTCTTTGGTTCTTCATTCTGCTTTACTCCAGGTGGTTGGGATGAATTGATGCATCTTAGATGGCCGCTTGCAAGCTTTTAAGACCCCAGATACCACTCACCAAAGTAGGATGCAGAATATTTTCTTAATAAGCTTTGTTATGCAATTTGACCTAGATGTCCCCTGAAAGCAGGGTCCCCAAACCCCTATCCCTGCTACTCTGTCCCTCAAAGTGTTTGATTGTATTCAGGAAACGTCTTAGCTTGGTTTAGTCCAGTTGTGCTGACTTGCCCTTTAGTGAGTGCTGTCCTTCCTTTCACCTAGATAATTCTTATCTACTATCTAGTTAGTAAATAACCCTCCTCCTCTCTTCCCACCCTTGTAAGAAACAAAGAATGTTTTCTTCTCTGTTTAAACCTTTTCTTGAGTTCTTATAATAGTGGTCTTATACAATGTTTGTCCTTCTGTGACGGACTAAATTCACTCAGCATGATGATCTCTAGCTTCCTCCATGTTATTATAAGATGTTTCACGGCTTCATTGTTGTTCTTTATCATTGTGTAGTATTCCATTGTGTGGATATACCATAATTTATTTATCCATTCATCCGTTGATGGGCACCTAGGTTGTTTCCATCCTTTTGCTATTCTGAACAGTGCTTCGATGAATATGGGTGTGAATATATCTATTCGTGTGATGGGTCTTATTTCTCTAGGATATATTCCAAGGAGCAGGATCGCAGGATTGAATCATACGTCTGTTTCTAGTTTTTTAAGGAAGTGCCAAATCGATTTCCAAAGTGGTTGTACCATTTTACATTCCCACCAACTGTGTATAAGTGTTCCAGTCTCCCCACAACCTCTCCAGCATTTATTATTTTGTGTTTTTTGGATTAGTGCTAGCCTTGTTGGGGTGAGATGATATGTCATTGTAGTTTTGATCTGCATTTGTCTAATGGGTAATGATTGTGAGCATTTCTTCATGTGTCTGTTAGCTACCTGAGTATCCTCTTTGGTGAAGTGCCTGTTCATATCCTTTGCCCATTTTTTAATTGGGTTATTTGTCTTTTTGTTGTTGAGGTTTTGCAGTATCTTGTAGAT
>NW_004444027.1:5340131-5384151 GCF_000243295.1 Trichechus manatus latirostris
GGTTCTATGAATTTCTTTATTCCATCCTTAATTTCTTCTATAACCCAGTGGTTTTTGAGCAAGGTATTGTTCAGTTTCCATGTGTTTGATTTTTTTTCCTTGCTTTTTCTGTTGTTGATTTCTACTTTTATGGCTTTATGGTCAGAAAAGATGCTTTGTAATATTTCAGTGCTTTGAATTTTGTTAAGGCTTGCTTCATGGCCTAGTATGTGGTCTGTTCTGGAGAGTGTTCCTCATGTGTTGGAAAAGAAAGTATACTTGGCTGCTGTTTGGTGGAGTTTTCGATACATGTCTATGAGATCAAGTTGGTTGATTGTAGCATTTAGATCTTCTGTGTCTTCATTGAGCTTCTTTCTGGATGTTCTGTCCTTCACCGAAAATGGTGTTGAAGTCTCCTACTACTATTGTGGAGCTGTCTATCACTCTTTTCAGTGCTGTTAGAGTTTGTTTTATGTATTTTGGAGCCCTGTCGTTGGGTGCGTAAATATTTATTATAGTTATGTCCTTCAGGCGCATTGACCCTTTAATCATTATATAGTGTCCTTCTTTATCCTTTGTGGTGGATTTTAAAGTCTATTTTATCAGATTAAGATTGCCACTCCTGCTCTTTTTTGAGTGTTGTTTGCTTGATATATTTTTTTCCATCCTTTTAGTTTTAGTTTGTTTTTGTCTTTAAGTCTAAGGTGTGTCTCTTGTAGGCAGCACATAGACGGATCGTGTTTTTTTTAATCCAGTCTGCCACTCTCTGTCTATTTATTGATGCATTTAGTCCGTTTACATTCAGTGTAATTATTGATAGCTAATGAGTTTAGTGCTGTCATTTTGATGTCTTTTTGTGTGTGTGTGTGTTGTTCACAGTTTCTTTGTTCCACTGTGCTGAGTCTTTTTTCTTTATGTATTTTCTTTTCATCTTTTTCATTGTTGTTGATTTTGTGTTAGCTGAGTCTTTATATTTTTCTCGTTTTTTATTTTGACTAGTTTCCTTTGTGGTTACCTTAATATATACCCCTATTTTTCTAAGTTTATACCAGTCTTTTATTTCTTTATATCGCTTGACTTCCTCTCCATATGAAAAATCTGTGTCTGCATTTTTTAAGTCCCTCTGTTTTGTTTTAATGTCATCTTTTGCATATTGACATCTCTGTTTCCCTGTTTTCAGTGTTTTAGCTTTGATTTCCTTTTGTGACTTCCCTATCTGGGTTGATATCTGGTTTCTCTGTCCTATGTTCTAGCCTTGGGTTCTTATCTGATGTTACTGATTTTCTAATTAGAGAACTTGCTTTAGTATTTCTTGTAATTTTGGTTTGGTTTTTGCAAATTCCCTAAGCTTCTGTTTGTCTGTAAATGCCCTTATTTCACCTTCATACTTGGGAAACAGTTTTGCTGGATATATAATTCTTAGCTGGCAATTTTTTCTTTCAAGGCTTTGTATCTGTCATCCCATTGCCTTCTTGCCTGCATGGTTTCTGCTGAGTAGTCTGAGCTTATTCTTATTGACTGTCCTTTGTAGATGACTTTTCGTTTATCTCTAGCTGCTCTTAAAATTCTCTGTTTATCTTTGGTTTTGGCAAGTTTGATTATAATATGTCTTGGTGACTTTCTTTTGGGATCTACCTCATGTGGGGTTCGACTAGCATCTTGGGCAGATATCTTCTCATCTTTCATGATATCAGGGAAGTTTTCTGCCAACAAATCTTCAACAATTCTGTCTGTATTTTCTGTTATCCCTCCCGTTCCAGTACTCCCATCACTTGTAGGTTATTCGTCTTTATAGAGTCCCACATAATTCCTAGGGTTTCTTTATTTTTTTTTTAATTCTTTTATCTGGTTTTTCCTCAGATAAGTTGGTGTCAAGTGCTTTATCTTCAGTCTCGCTAATTCTGACTTCCATTGCCTCAATTCTGCTCCTATGACTTTCTGTTGAGTTGTCTAATTCTGACATTTTATTGTTAATCTTCTGGATTTCTGATTGCTGTCTCTCTATGGATTCTTGCAGCATGTTAAATTTGTCATTATGCTCTTATCTAATGTTTTTAATTTCCTCTATTGTGTGTTCTGCATTTTGGTTAATTTCCTTCCTAATTTCTTGAAGAGTTTTGTATATTAATCTTTTGCATTCTACCGCTGGTAATTCCAAGAAATTTTCCTCCTCTGGAAAATTTCCACATTCTTTATCTTGGGAGCTTGCTGAAGCCATCATGGATTGCCTGTTTATGTGATTTGTTATGACTGTTGTATCCGAGCCGTAAATAAGTTATTATGTTTGTTTATTTTATGTTTGCTTACTGTGTCGTAGCTTTTTGTTTTGTTTTGGTATGCTGAAATAGGCTGCTCGTATGAGCTAGTTTGATTATTGGCACATTTGAAGCTCTAATGTCCTGTCACCATGTGGTTAGATCTGTTACTAGGTATATGAGCTCAGGAGTCCACCCACTCCTCCTGTATGGATTCAGGTTAGGTGCCTAGGTAGATAGCCACCAAGTGTGTGGTGTAGGCTCTCACTTACAGTTCTAGACGGCATGGGTGATTGATTTCGGCACAGGCATCTGACTGCAGCAGGGGGACACACTCTGAGCAAGGCAGGTGCTGACGGCCACTCCCTAGTGTCCAGGAGGAAGGTGTGTCCCTGTTCCCTAGAGTGCGTATGTGGGTGAGTTTTGCAGTCGGACAATGAACACCTAATGCTGTTGGCTGTAAGGACTGGGAGACACCTCTTATTCATGGGTCCCTCTCACAGGTGGCTAGGTGGCATGGGTGGCGTGACAAGTCCTCAGGCCCCTGTTGTGGGTAGGTGAAGACCCTGCTTAATGGGCAGAGCAGCGTCAAATGTCAACCTGCTACTTCACAGCTGAAACAGTTGAAGTTATGGTTCTGGTATATACCCTGTTGTACTGTGGTAATGTGGGCCTATGCTGTTGAGATGGGCCCACACAAGTCTGTGCAGGGGAAAGGCACTTTCAAAGTCCATGGATCCCTTATGGCTGTGCCTAGGCAAAGGAGCTGTGCCTATCCTGGGTTCTTGGCTTAGTGGAGCTGGCAGTTTATTTTTTCCCATTTGTTAATTTGTTCACTCTGTAAGGCAGGGAGAATGGCTCCGGGCTTGTGACGGATCCTACTTCCGTCCCAGGGGACTCAGCAGTTGCTGAAGTCGGTCTGGGACCCATACAGAGTGGGGAGTGGGGAAGTAAATGAGAGAGAGATTTTTCCCTAAGGGAGGTGTTTTTGATCCACGTGGTAAGCCGTACGCAAGTACTTATCTTTTGTGGAGGGCTGCTTCTCACTGGTTCTCCGTGGCCGTGTAGACTCTGCTGTGGGTCTCTCCAGGTGCCGAAAACGTGCCTCCTGAGCTCGGCTGCTTGCCTGCCTTGCCGCTCCCCCATGAACTTATCAGGCCTGAAGGGCTCAGGCTCTTGTCGAGTCAGGTCTGCCAACTCCTCACTGCTTCCGAACCGTCTCTCCCTCTCCCTGCCACCTAGTCCAGTTCCTCAACTCTGCCTTTGATGTTCAGGGCTCCCAGATTGCCATATATAATCGAATCACTTGTTTTTTCGGGTCTTTGTTGTAAGAAGGTCCACTGGAAGTGTCTGACTAGTCTGCCATCTTGGCCTCACCTGACCTTCAATAATTCTTTATTAAAGAATAATTCTTATAAGTTTGGTTTGGTTTGGTTTTTTACAGATTCCCTTAATTTCTGTTTCTCTTTAAGTGTTCTGATTTTGCCATCATATTTGAGCAAGAGTTTTGCAGGATGTATTATTCTTGGTTGGCAATTTTTTATTTCAAGGTTTTGTATATATCATCCCATTGCCTTCTTGCCTGGATGCCTGGATAGTTTCTGCTGAGTAATCAGAGCTTAGTGTTATTGTTTCCACTTTACATGTGACTTTGCTTTTTTCTGGAGCTGTGCTCAGGATTCTTTGTTTGTCTTTGGTTTTGGTGAGTGTGATTATGATATTTATTGGTGACTTTCTTTTGAGGTCTGTTACGTATGCAGTTCGTTGAGTTTCTTGGATGGTCAGCTTTTTACCTTTCATTACATTAGGGACATTTTCTGTCAGTCAGTCTTCAATGATCTTCTCTGTGTTTTCCATTTTTTTCCTCTGTTCTGGAACTCTGACCGCTTGTAAATTTTTGGTCTTGGTTGTATCCCACATAGTTCTTAGGTTTTCTTCATTCTTTTCTCTAATTTTTCCCAAACAAAGTAGCATCCTTGGATTTGTCTTCAATTTCGCTGATTCTGTCTTCCATTGTTTCAAATTTGCTCCTAAAACCTTCTATTGCATTGTCTGTTTCTGAAATTTTATTTTTTATATTCTGAATTTCTTATTGCTGTTTTGGTATGATTTCTAATTGTTTATTTATTTTGACATTTTGTTCTTGTATTATTTCCCAATTTCTTCTGTTGCTTTGTCTGTGTTTTCCATGATTTTGGCTATGTTTTGATTGGTTTTGTCTGTGTTTTCCATGATTTTATCTGCATTTTCCATTAACTCTATCCTAATCTCTTAGAGAGCCGTGAATATTAGACTTTTGAATTCCCTATCAAGTAGTTCCTGTGCATTGTCTTCTTGTGGAAGGTCAACTGGTGATTTATTTTGTTTGCATACTGCTGCCGTTTTGTCCTGTATTTTTAGTATGTTTTGTTACCATCTGCTGTCTCCAAGACATTCAGGTATTATTTTCTTTATTTATTGATTATAGGTTTGTTTGTTTTGTCCTGCTTTTTGTTTTGTTTGATTATGTTTGGGCAGGTGGGCTAGGTGTCTTTTATTGCTTGCTTGTCTGTGGGCATGATAATTCTCACCACCTTGTCCGGGTGTCCTGGGTTGGTTGCTCAGCTGTGGTGCAGCAGGACATGTCCAGCAGGGGGAATGGGTGTAGATGGATTGTTTGTCTGCAGCGTGAACTGGCCCAGGAGCTATAGCAGCCTGTGGTGGTTGGCGGGGAGGGGCCTGGGGTCTAGGCTCGGCCCCCTTGAGGCTGCATTGGGCAGCAGGAAGGTCTAGAGCCAGCAGGGAGGGGCCTAAGGTCTGGGCCTGATCTTGGGGCTGTGGTGGGCGGTGAGAGGGGTCCAGAGCTGGTGGGGAGGGCCCTGGGGTCTGAGCTGGGTCCCATCGGGGCCTAGGTGGGCAGGGTGGAGGAGCGAGGTGGGAGGGGCTTAGGGGTCTTGATGGAGGAAGGCAATAGAGTGGATTGGTACTATGATTCCTGGCAGTTGGGGTTGCTGGGATGGTGTGCTTATAGCTGCTCTTCACCAGAGTGGTGGGGTTGTAGGAGTGTGCTCCTGTGGTTACCTGGCATCTTAGTCATCTAGTGTTGGTATAAAAGAAATACTACAAGTAGATGGCTTCAACAAAGAGAAGTTTATTCTCTCACAGTCTAGCAGGCTACAAGTCCGAATTCAGGGCATCACCTCCTGAAGGGGAAGGCTTTCTTTATCAGCTCTGGAGGAAGGTCCTTGTGATCAATCTTCCCCTAGACTAGGAGCTTCTCTGCACAGGAACCCCAGGTCCAAAGGACCTGCTCTGCTCCTGGTGCTGCTTTCTTGGTGGTATGAGATTCCCATGTCTCTCTGCTTGCTTCTCTCTTTTATATCTTAAAAGAGATTGGCTTAAGACACTATCTAATCTTGTAGATCCAATTAGTGTAACTGCCGCTAGTCCATTTTGTTACATGATAGTGATAGGATTTACAACACATAGGGAAATCACATCAGATTACAAAATGGTAGACAATCATACAATACTGGGAATCATGACCTAGCCAAGTTGACAGATATTTTTGGGGGACACAATTGAATCCATGACACCTGCTGAGAGAGTCTGGGCTCCTCCTTTAGTTGCAGCCAGCAAATATGGTCTTACTTAGCTCTGGGTGTCCACGCCATACCTCTTTCTCCTGTTGGGAATTCCATGGAGGTCCCTTTCTGCGTGCAGGGTTGTTGGTTTTATTCCAAGATGGCCATGCTGAGTCATACCATTTGGCTAGCAAACTCCACTCTGTATCTCTATTCCTTCCGCATTTTCTATCAGTTTCTTTTCATGCTCAGTAACTTCCGATCTAATATTTTACTTTTTCGTGCAAGATTCAGGGTTCCAGGATCGACATCTGTAAGTGTTTTACTTGGTTTTTCGGGTCTTTTTTGGAGTGGGATGGCTTAGTGCGTCTGACTAGTCTGCATTCTCTATGCTAGTAGTTGAGTTGTCCTATTAACCTGGGTCTCTTAAGAATTTCTGAACCTGAATTTCTCTTCTTTTCCCATCGTGGGCTCTCTACACCACACAAAAACATTCAGTGCATATGAAATAAAATAAAAGCAAACTTAGCATCATAACTAAACCAAATCATAGTGTGATAGCTTAGAGTATGCTTTTTTCATACCAGACCTGTCTTCCACTCCACTGATACCCTCCCCATCTCAATTGAGAGTCACGTATGTTCTCTCTCCTGGAAAAGTAGAGGCAAGTCAAAGATTCTAAAGCTCAGTGGAAACTAATTGGAAGTCATTCCTATTTCTGTTTTGTGTGTGTGTATGTGTGTTTTTGATGATTTCTATTCTCTGTGCAGCCTGAATGTGTATAATGGTCATTTGTTGGTCAAATGTTTCTAATTCAGGGGCTGCATCTGCAGTACTAAATTTTTGCGCTTTCTAAGATGATGTTGAAATCTTGGGGAAATTTCCTGTAATACTTTTAGAACCTTCTATTTATCAGTTCAGTATTGGTTCATAGAGGTAGCATCTGCATCAGCCATAATTAAATAATAAAAAAAAGCTTAATGTGTGCTGCTGATTTCCCATTTATACTTTATTTATCTTATAATTATAATTATCTTACATATCATCCCTGTGAGACAGGTGAGGTTGGAAATTTTAAGGAAGAAGAAAATTCTGGGTTCAGAGAAATTAAGTTGTATGTTTACATTCACACAGCTAGTAAGAAGTTTGAATTTATATCTTTTTAGACCTGTTTCAAGGTATCACAGATGCCTTCTGTCAAATCAGTTAATGTTCTAAGTTTAAACCAATCTTTTATTTCTTGATATCGCCTTAACTTCCTCTTCATATGAAAGTTCTGTGACCGCACTGTTTAGTCCCTCTTTTTTGCTTTGATGTTGTCATCTTTTACATATTGACATCTCTGTTTCCCTATTTTCAGTGTTTTAACTTTGACTTATTTTTGTGACTTCCCTATCTGGGTTGATATCTGGTTGTTCTGTCCTGTGTTCTAGTCTTGGGTTGTTATTTGATATTATCAATTCTCTAACTGGAGGACTCCCTTTAGTATTTCTTGTAATTTTGGTTTGGTTTTTACAGATTCCCTTAACTTCTGTTTATCTGGAAATGCCCTAATTTCACCTTCATATTTGAGAGATGGTTTTGCTGGGTATATAATTCTTGGTTGGCAATTTTTTTTCCTTCAAGTCTTTATATATGTCATTATCCCATTGCCTTCTTGCCTGCATGGTTTCCACTGACTACTAAGAGCTTAGTCTTACTGACTCTTCTCTGTAGGTGACTTTTCACTTATCCTTAGCCACTCTTAAAATTCTCTATCTTTGGTTTTGGCCAGTTTGATTATATCTTGGTGACTTTCTTTTGGGATCTACCCTGTGTGGGGTTTGATGAGCTTCTTGAATAGATATCTTTTCATCTTTCATGATATCAGGGAAGTTTTCTGCCAACAAATCTTCAACAATTCTCTCTGTATTTTCTGTTATCCCCCCATTCTGGTACTCCAGTCACTTGTAGGTTATTCCTCTTGATAGAGTCCCACATAATTCTTAGGGTTTATTTTATTATATTCTTTTATTTGATTATTCTTCAGATAAGTTGGTGTCAAGTGCTTTATCTTTAATCTCACTAATTCTGACTTCCGTTGCCTCAGTTCTGCTCCTGTGACTTTCTATTGAGTTGTCTAATTCTGAAATTGTTAATCTTTTGGATTTCTATTTGCTGTCTTTCTGTGCCCCTGAGTGCCTGGCTGAAAGGTGTGTCCCTGTTCCCTAGAGTACGTAGGTGGGTGGGTTTTGCAGTTGGGCTTTGGGCACCCAGTGCTGTTTGCTGTAAAGACTGGGAGACACCACTTATTCTTGGATCCCCATTGCTGTTGGCTAGGTGGAGTGGGTGTAGCCACCAGTCCTCAGGCCTCTCATGTGGGTAGGTGAGGACCCTGCTTAATGGGTAGGGTGGTGTCAAATTCACAAATCTACTACTCCCCCTTAGCTGTTGCAGTTGAAAATAGCCTTCAGGTATATACCTTGTTGTACTGTGCTAAGGAGGGCCTACGCTGTTGAAATGGCCCATACAGGTCTAGGCAGGGGTGAAAGGCATTTGAAGCTTGTGGATCGCTTATGCCTCTGCCTAGGCAAAGGGACAGTGCCTGCCCTGAGGTCCTGGCTTAGGGGAGCTGGCAGATTATTTTTTCTTGTTTGTCATTTGTTTGTTTATCTGTTCCCTCTCCAAAACCAGGAGACTGACTCAGGCTCTGTGATGGGTCCTGCTTCCAGCCCAGGGGGTACGGCAATCCTGAAGCTGGACCAGGACCAGAACAGAGTGGAGGGGGGCAAGTGAAGGGGAGGGATGCACTTCCCAGAGGGAGAAGGGTTATTTTGATCCTGTGTGGTAGGTTAGATGCTTGCACTTAACTTTCACAGATCCAGCGCCACTCTCTCCTGGCTCCAGAGGCTTGTGCAGACTTTCCGCTGCTGGGTTTCTCCCGATGTGGAAAACGCGTCCCAAGTGCTACTGCTTGTCTCAGCCTGCACGCACCAGCCAATCCAGCCTTAACGGTGCTGGCCAGGTCGGGTCTGGCAAATCCTTGCTGCTTCTGAACTGTCGCTCCCTCCCCTTGCCGCTCAGTCCTACTCCCCAACTTTGTCTTCGATGTTTAGGGCTCCTAGATTGTTATATATAATCGATTCACTTGTTTTTTCGGGTCTTTGCTGTAAGAGGGAGCACAGGAGGTGTCTGACTATTCCACCATCTTGGCCCCACCTTCACAAATCTTTTCATGTAAAAATTCACTATTAGTGATTAAAACATGTAACGAATTTTAAATTTAATAATTTAGCTTATAGCTATTACAGGTATCATTTAAATAAAATTTAGGCTAACAGCATAAGAATTTTACAAAATGGATCAACCAGATCTTGGGACAAATGAAAATTGCTATCATAAATAAGAAGTTAAATGATGTGCTATAAGCAACTGAGAAGAAAATTAAATTTGCTGTTAAATGCCGTTCAAGGATTGTTTTAGTATATTTATAGCATAAGTGATAAAGTAGGAAAACTTTCAAAAAGCCAGTTGCCATCTTGTTGATTCTGACTCATGGTGACCCCACGTGTGTCAGAGTAGAACTATGTTCCATAGGGTTTTCAGTGGCTGATTTTTTGGAAGCAGATCACCTGACTTTTCTCCCAAGGCACCACTGGGTGAATTCAAATCTCCAATCTTGGTTAGCAGCTGAGTGTGTTAACCATTTGCATCACTGAGGGACTCCAGAAAAACTATACTATATTTTTATGAAGTACTTACGTATATTATCTATTACGTCAGTATGTTATTGCCCATCAAAGAGTTTAATATTAAATATACAGTATTTTGAGAGGAAATGGCTAATTTCCCCATTTCATTTTTAATATTTTTCAGATATTTTAATCAAAGGAAGAAATAGCTCTTCACGTAAGATGGAATCTGTTGTTTGGGAGTGTGGTTAATCAACTTGATATGCTGGCCAATTGTGCCCTATGTAATAAAATGAAGAGACAAGATGATGTCATTTTCCTGTATTGTGAAACCAAAAACAAATGCCTTTTGTGAGACCAAGCTAACAAAGCTCTGACGGTACAGACAGTATTTAACTGTTTGAAGAACTCAACGTTAAGATATATAAGAAGTGCTTTCAAACTGAGACCTGCAGGTGTATGAAGATCTAAAAATATTGAATAGCCCTGATCATTCAAATCTCATTGAGATCCTGAAAGGATGGCTATGAGTTGGATTGTCTTCTATCTTTGGCCCTTGACTATGTTTGCGGGGCACATAGGTGGGCACAGTTTGTTTTCTTGTGAACCTATTACCTTGAGAATGTGCCAAGATTTGCCTTATAATACTACCTTCATGCCTAATCTTTTGAATCATTATGACCAACAGACAGCAGCTTTAGCAATGGAGGTAAGGCTTGATCTATTCTTTGACATATCTTAGAAAATGACTGTTATCTTGCCTTGTTAACTAATGAATATGTCTGATAAACAACAGGAGTAATTTATTATCTTTTATTTTGAAAGTATTGTATATCTTATACATTTTTAAAAATTATGTATTTAGGTTCAAACTCTGATAGATTGAAGAATTCGTGTTTGAGGAATATTACTCTTGACTTATTTTTAGACATACCTTTATAAATAAATTTGAATCACTGGAACATGGGAGATAATAGCCATTCAGGAGTTTAGAATTGTTCAAATTATGATATGATTATATCTATTCTGTTATTTGACTAATTATAAAACTTCAGATAAAGAGCACAATATAATATTATTTGCAATTCAGTCATCAAGAATTGAATCTAATGACACTGAAAAAAATGAGTTCTTTTGTTCGGTTTGTAGGCTGATAATTTATAGTACTTGAATTTTCTTAAATACTTAAAGTTATTTCCTGGTCTTATCGTATTCAGATCAATATAAAAATAAGAACTCTAAAGCAACAAAACAGTTTTCAAGTTTTTGTGTTTTGAATTATCTGTTCTTGACCTCTTAGGATTTTATGTAAAATCATTGTCTTACTTGAATTTTCTAATGCTAATTCTCAGGCACTTCTCTTAATGATTTTACTTTATAAACTATGACAAATTAATCCAAATAGTTAATGATGGGTTTAAGTAAGTGTGTGTCTATCTGTAATGGTTTTCACATGTTGGACAAGGATATGTTTATCAGATAAGAATTGTTGTGTGCCACCAAGATGATTTCAACTCATAGTGACCCTATATAATAGAGTAGAACTGCCCCACAGGGTTTCTTAGGCTGTAATCTTTACAGGAACAGATCTCCAGGTCTTTTCTCCCACATAGCAGCTGGCGGGTTCTAACCGCTGACCTTTTGGTTAGCAGCCGAGCACTTAAATCTTATGCCACCAGGGCTCTTAAACAAGAACTAGGAGGTAGTAAACAGTGGTGATGAGGAGCATGGGCTTTGGAGTTGGACAAACGTAGGTTTGAAGTCTAGCTCCACCACTTTCTAGCTTTATTACTTTGGTTAAGTTATTTGTACTTTCTCACCATAGTTTCTTTGCTTGTAAAATGGAGCTAATAATACCTATATTGCATAGATTTTTTTGTAAGATAGGGAGCAAAACTCGTATAAAGTATATGGCACATAGTAAGCACCTGATAGCTTTTATAATTTATCCATATTTTCATACTAATGTGACTACATAATACATATAATTTAGAAAAAATGTTTTGTACTTTAGTCTTTAATCCATTTTCACAGTGCTTTTATTTAGCAAATTGAAACCTACATGTTTTGGAATTCTTCATTTTATAGTAACACTCAAAGGTTCATTACTTCAAAGTAGACTAACATTTTGGGGGACATCTAGGCCAATTGGCATAACATAGCTCATAAGGACATTGTTCTGCATCCTACTTTGGTAAGTAGCATCTGGGGTCTTAAAAGCTTGCAAGTGACAATTTAAGATACAGCTATTGATCTCTTCCCATCTGGAGCAAAGGAAAGTGAAGATAACCAAAGACACAAGAAAGCAGTTCGTCCAAAGGACTAGTGGCCCACATGAACCACAGCCTCCACAAGCTTGAGACCAGAAGAACTAGATGATGCCCAACTACTACTACTGACCACTTTGACCAGAATCACAATAGAAGGTCCCAGTTAGAGCAAGAGAAAGATGTAGAATAAAATTCAAATTCATAAAAAAAACCAGACTTACTGGTCTAATGGAGACTGGAGGAACCCCCCCAAGACTATAGACCTTAGATAACCCTTCTAACTTGGAACTGAAGCCACTCCCAGAGATCACCTTTCAGCCAAGTAATGGACAGGCCTATAAAATAAACAATAACACACATAAGGAAAGTGCTCTGAAAAACAATCAACTATACAAGACCTAAACGGTAACATCTGCCCAACGCAAAGACAAAAAGGCAGGAAGGGACAGAAAAACTGGACAAATGGAAACGGGAACTCAGGGGGAAATAGGTAGAGTGCTGACACATTGCAGGGATTGCAACCAATGTAATGGAACAATTTGTATATAAACTACTAAATGGGAAACTAATTTACTTTGTAAACTTCCACCTAAAGCACAATAAAATGTTAAAAAACAAACAAACAAACAAAAACAAAAAAAGCAAAGTAGACTGGGAAAACTTCTGGGAAAATTTGTAGGAAAAAAATCTGGGAAAATTTTCAGGAAGATTATTTTTCATAAATTTTGAAATATGAAGTTGGGGAAGGATCTTATATATTCCAAATATTTGAAAATGCTATAGAGATTGAACAAAACACTTTCTATTCTTTTCCTGACTACACAAGATCTAATTGGTAGAGAGATTTGGTATAGAATCATGAAAATGTGTCTGTGTTTAACACAGTACATTGGTTCCAGGCATGGTAATCTCTACTGTATATTAAAGCCATCAATTTTCTCACAAAAAAAATTGAAGTAGAAATACCTTTATTTCTAGTGTCATTATAAATCATTTTAACTCCTTTGGAAATCACATAGGATAGTAAGAAGCAAGTCATAAAGATGTTTGTACTGACTTGGGTTCAACTTCTGGCCTTGCCAGCTACTAGTTTTAAGATTTTGGATAAGTCACTTTCTTGGTTTCTTTATTTCTTACCATAGTAAAAGGCAGTAATAATGAAAATACCTTGAAGGGCTGTTAGGATTAAATGAGATTTTCATAAAGTAACTAACACAGTGCCTGGCACACAATAGATGATCTGTAAATGTTAATTCTGTTCCCAATTCCACTTCTCAGTTGTCCTAGAAAGTACTAGAAAGAGAATGTATTTGCTCCAAGTGAATTTGCATTCCTGGTTGTAGGTTCATGAGACATTCATAATGATGGTATGGTAGGTTATCTCTGCCCACTTCTCAAAGATGCCCATGTAGTCTAGATACTTTATTGGCAATGGGGTTGCCTCTTTTTGAATTTCAGACATTCTAGGGAAGACACCAAAGTGGGTAATAATTTCTAAGAGAAGGCACTGCTGATCTAAAGTAATGTTGGAGATAGTTGGTGGCTGCATAGTTGTCATATCAGGGCACTGATAGCACTGACAGAATCATCAGACACAGTTTGAGGATGTAAAGTTTCTGTAATAATAAAAAGGATGTGGAAACTCAACAGACAACACGAAATGCTTCAGGTGGAAGTAAGACTTCTTGGGTCCTCACAAGGATTTATAGCTGCTGATGACACCTTACACCTTTATCCCTCTATTGATTCAGAGACTCTGGATACATGTCTGTGAGCTTTTATCAGGAGCAGGTAATTGGAGCGAACAATTCCAGCTTTTTTTGAGTGTTCATTGTGAAACTGGATGAACTGAAAGGTAATTTCCCAGGTATAGCATCTCTCAGCAGACCCAGGCTTCAAGCTTGCCTAAGGTTCATTCCTGTACTGATGTTTGGTGAGGCGGAATGATGAGTGCCTGGAACAAATGGAATATGGACAGTGAGTTAGGGGTGCCCAGAGAAATTACAGAATCTGGGCTAGTTCAAATTTGATGATTCAGAATCAACAAATTGGGTATTCTCTCTTTGTTTATAGAGAATTCCTGGTCTATACTTTCATTGGAACTAGAACAGGTTTAAATAAATGTAAGTGTCAAACCATTAAGGTAGAAAAGGAAAGAAGATCCTTGCTAATATGTTTTTTCTCTATTTCTGCCTTTCAAAATATGCGCTAAAACCAAACCCTTTGTTGTCGAGTTGATTCCTACTCATAGCAACCATGTAGGACAGAGTAGAACTGCCCCATAGGGTTCCCAAGTGGCTGGTGGATTTGAACTGCTGACCTTTATGGTTAGTAGCCTGAGCGCTTAACCACTGTGCCACCAGGGCTGCTGATACTCTTTATAAACAATTATTTGTGGAGCAGGAGGAGAGGAGCAAGTGAGAGTAAAGGTTTGCAGCTGTAGCTCACCATAGCTCTTAACCACTGCGCCACCAGGACTCCAACTGAAAAAAATTTCCTCATTCCTAAGTTTCCCAGACCATTTCGAGCTCTCCAAACTGTTTAAGTAAAATTTTGGGAGCTGACCAGCATGTAACAATAGACAACACGTTGTCAGTTAATTGACTTTACGGAACCACATATTATCAGGTATTTATGACTTAAGTGGTAATAAAAGATCTGGGCAGCTTTTTTTGCTATATTAAATAATTAAAAGGGAAAAATTAAATAATTAAATTAAAATTAAATTAATTAAATAATTAAATGGGAAAAATTTAGCGGAAAAAGCACCGCAGTAGGGATAGGACACTTGTATTCTGCCACTAAGTAGCTTTGTGACCTCTTTGTGTTTTTCCCTGTCCATTTTACAGGGTTGTTAAGATAAGTGACATGTATATTAAAGAACTTTAAAAAATTTTTTATTGTGTTTTGGGTGTAAGTTTACAGCGCAAATTAGTTTTTCATTCAAAAACTTTACGTGGAAATTGTTTTGTGACATTAGTTGCAGTCCCCACAATGTGTCAGCACTCTCCCCCTTTCCCTTTTGACCTTAAGTTCTCAGTGTCCATTCATCATTCAGTTGTGCTGTCCCTTTCTGCCTTCTCGTCTTTGCTTTTGGGCAGGTGTTGCCCATTTGCTCTTGATTGGACTAAGAAGCATGTTCCTTATGTGTGTTATTGTTTGTTTTATAGTCCTATCTAATCTTTGGCTGAAAGGTAGACTTCGGGAGTGACTTCATTTCTCAGTTAGCAGGGTGTCCACAGGCCAAAATCTTGGGGGTTCCTCTGGTCACTGTCAGACCAGTAAGTCTGGTCTTTTTTTGTGAATTTGAATTTTGTTCTACATTTTTTCCCCACTCTGCCCAGGACACTCTATTGTGATACCTGTCACAGAGATGAGTGGTGGTAGCTGGGCACCATCTAGTTGTGCTGGGCTCAGGCTGATGGAGGCTGTGGTTCATGTGGTCTGTTAGTCCTTTGGGCTAATATTTTCCTTGTGTCTTTGGTTGTCTTCATTCTTCTTTGGTTCGAATGTGCTGGGACCAGTAGGTATATCCTAGATGGCCGTTTACAAGCTTTTAAGACCCAGACGCTATTTACCAAAGTAGGATGTAGAACATTTTCTTTATGACCTATGTTATACTAGTTGACCTAGATGTTCCCCAAGACCATGGTCCCTAGCCTCAACCCCAGTAACTCAGTCCCTCAAGGTGTTTGAATGTGTCTAGGAAGCTTCTATGACTTTGCCTGGGTCAGGTTGTACTGACTTCCCCTATATTGTGTGTTGTCTTTCACCAAAGTTAACACTTCTGTACTGTCTAGTTAGTGATCTCTCCTTACACCTTCACTCCCTCGTGACCATCGAAGATTTTTTTTGTGTGTGTGTATAAACCTTTTCTTGGGTTTTTATAATAGTGGTCTCATACAATAGTTGTCCTTTTGTGATTGACTTATTTCACTCAGCTTAGTGCTCTCCAGATTAATCCATGTTGTGAGATGTTTTGTGGGTTGCGTAGTATTCCATTGTGTGTTATGTACCGTAATTTATTTATCCGTTCGTCTGTTGATGGGCACTTAGATTGTTTCCATCTTTTTGCTATTGTGAATAATGCAGCAGTGAACATGAGTATGCATATGTCTGTTTCATGTGATGGCTCTTATTTCTCTAGGATATATTCCTAGGAGTGGGATAGCTGCATCATACGGTGTTTCTATTTCTGGCTTTTTAAGGAAGCGCCATATCATTTTCCAAAATGGTTGTACTATTTTACATTCCCACCAGCGGTGTGTAAAAATTCTAATCTCCCTGTAACCTCTCCAACATTTGTTTTCTGTTTTTTGATTTGTGCCAGTAATGTTGGGGCGAGATGATATCTCATTGTAGTTTTGACTTGCATTTCTCTAATGGCTAATGATCATGAGCATTTCCTCATGTCTCTTAGCTGCCTAAGTGTTTTCTTTGGTGAAGTGTCTGTTCCTGTCTTTTGCCCATTTTTCAATTGAGTTACTTGTCGTCTTGTTGTTGAGGTGTTGAAGAATTCTGTAGATTTTAGAGATTAGACCCTTGTTGGATATGTTGTAGCCCAAAATTTTTCCCAATCTGTAGGTTCTGTTTTTACTCTTTGGGTGAAGTCTTTTGTGGAGCATCAGTGTTTAATTTTTAGGAGCTTCCAGTTATCTAGTTTCTCCTCTGACGTTTGTGCGTTGTTAATTATGCTTTGTATTGTATTTACGCCATGTATTAGGCCCTCAAGTGTTGTCCCTATTTTTTCTTTCATGATCTTTATCGTTTTAGGTTTTATATTTAGATCTTTGATCCATTTTGTTTTTGTGTATAGTGTGAGATACGGGTCCTGTTTCATTTTTTCACAGATGGACATCCAGTTTTGCCAGCAGCATTTGTTAAAAAGACTGTCTTTTCCCCATTTCAGAGCCATGGTGGCACAGTGGTTAAGAGCTTGGCTGCTAACCAAAAGGTCAGCAGTTCGAATCCACCAGCCACTCCTTGGGGCAGTTCTACTCTGTCCTGTAGGGTCACTGTGAGGTGGAATTGACTTGACAGCATTGAGTCTTAGGTTTTCCCCCATCTAATGGACTTTCATCCTTTGTCCAAAATCAGATGACCATAGGTGGATGGATTTCCATCTGAGTTCTTGATTCTGTTCCATTGGTCTATGTGTCTGTTGTTGTACCAGTACCAGACTGTTTTGACTATGGTGGCTGTATAGTAGGTTCTGAGATCAGGTAGTTTGAGGCTTTCTACTTTGTTTTTTTTTTTCTTCAATAATACTTTGTTTATCTGGGTCTTCTTTTCTTTCCATATAAATTCGGTGATTTTTTTCCCATGTCATTAAACAGTGCTCTTGGTATTGGGATCAGAATTGCATTATATCCGTAGATTGCTTTTGGGTAGGATTGACATTTTCACAATGTTGAGTCTTCCTATCCATGAGCTTGGTATGTTTTTCCATTATTTTAAGCCTGTCTTGATTTCTTGCAGTAGTGTTTTGTAGTTTTCTTTGTATGGGTCTTTTACATCCCTGGTTAGGTTTATTCCTAAGTATTTAATCTTTTTAGGGGCTATTATACATGGTATTGTTTTCCTGATTTCCTTTTTGTAGTTCTTGTTGTTGGTGTATAAGAATCCAACTGATTTTTATATGTTAATCTTGTATCCTGCTCTCTGCTGAGTCTTTCTATTAGTTCCAGTAGTTGACTTGTGGAATTTTTTGGGTTCTGTATGTATAGGATTATATCATCTGTGAATAGGGATAGTTTTACTTGTTTCTTTCCAATTTGGATACACTTTGTTTCTTTTTCTTGCCTTATTGCTCTAGCTAGGACTTCCAGCACAATATTAAATAGGATCAGTTGTAAAAGGTATCCTTGTCTTGTTCCTGTTTTCAGGAGAATGCTTTCAGCCTCTCTCTCCATTGAGAATGATGTTGGCTGTTGGTTTTGTATAGATGCCCTTTATTATGTGGAGGTATTTCCCTTATATTCCTATTTTATTGAGAGTTTTTATCAGGAATAAGTGTTTGACTGTATTGAATGCCTTTTCTGCATCGATTGAGATGATTATGTGATTCTTTTCTTTTGTTCTATTTATGTGGTGGATTGCATTGATTGATTTTCTAATGTTAAACCATCCTTGCATACCTGATATAAATCCCACTTGGTCGTGGTGTTTTTTGATATAATGCTGAATTCTCTTGACTAGAATGTTGTTAAAATCTGTTGCAAAAGACCTGTTTAAAGTGTTAAAAAGCAATGATGTCACTTTGAAAACTAAGATGCGCCTGACCCAAGCCATGATATTTTCGTTTGCCTCATGTGTGCAAAAGATGGAAAACGAATAAGGAAGACCAAAGAAGAATTGATTTGTTTGAAGTATGGTGTTGGCAAAGAATATTGAATATATAGCATGGATTGCCAGAAGGAACAAATCTTCCTTGGAAGAAGTATGGCCAAAATGCTCCTTAGAAGCAAGAATGATGAGACTTTGTCTCTTGTACTTTGGACGTATTATCAGGAGGAACCAGTCCCTGGAAAACATGTTGTTATCAGGCTTGGTAAAGTAGAGGGTCAGCGAAAAAGAGGAAGACCCTCAACAAGATGGACTGACACAGTGGCTGCAACAATGGGCTCAAGCATTATGACTGTGAGTATGGCGCAGGAGTGGGCAGTGTTTCATTCTGTTTTACATAGGTTCCCTATGCGTCAGAACTGATTCGACAGAACCTAACAACAACAACAAAATTTTCTTGAGAATTTTTGCATCTATATTCATGAAAGGTATTGGTCTGTAATTTTCTTTCTTGGGGGTGTCTTTGCCTGGCTTTGGTATCAGGGTTATGCTGGCTTCATAGCATGTATTCCTTTCTTTTCTATGCTGTGAAATAGTTTGAGTGCTGCTGGTGTGAGCTGTTCCCTGAATGTTTGGTAGAAGTCTCTAGTGAAGCTGTCTGGGTCGGGGCTTTTTTTTTTTGTTGGAGTGTTTTTTTTTTTATTATCTCATCAGTCTCTTGTTATGGGTCTGTTCTGATTTTCTAGCAGCTTGTGTTAGTTTAGTTGGTAGTGTGTTTCTAGAAATTTGTTCATTTCTTCTAGTTTTGGAAATTTGTTAGAGTACGGTTTTTCATAGTATTCTGTTATGATCCTTTTCATTTCAGTTGGGTCTGTTGTAACGTTCCTCATCTCATTTTTATTTGGGTTATTTTGCTTCTGTTCCTGTTTTTCTTTTGTTAGTTTGTCCAGTGGTTTGTATATTTTATTGATCTTTTCAAAGAACTAAGTTTTGGTCTTGTTGATTCTTTCTGTTGTTTTTCTGTTCTCTATTTCTTTTATTTCTGTTAAAATTTTTGTTATTTTCATTCTTCTAGTGGCTATGGGCTTCCTTTGGTGTTCACTTTCTGTTTGAGCTGTAGGCTGACATTTTGATTTTGGCCTGTTCTTTTTTGATGTGTGCATTTATTGCTATAAATTAATCTCTGAGCACCGCGTTTGCTGTGTCCCAAAGGTTTTATATGATGTGTTTTCATTCTCATTTAATTCTAGGAATTTTTTTATTGCCTCTTTGATTTCGTATTTTACCCACTTGTTTTTAAGTAAGGTGTTACTCAGTTTCCATATATTTGATTTTTTCTTCCTTGCTTTGCCTGTTATTGATTTTTACTTTTATGACTTTGTGATCAGAGAGAATACTTTGTAGTATTTCGATATTTTGTATTTTACTGAGGGTTGCTTTGTGGCCTAAAATGTGGTCTCTTCTGGAGAATGTTCCACATGCATTGGAAAAGAATATACTTCTGTTGTTAGGTGGAGTGTTCCATATATGTCTGTGAGGCTAAGTTGGTTGATTTTAGCATCTAGATCTTCTGTGTCTTTGTTGTTTCTTTCTAGGTGTTCTATTCTCTGCTAAGAGTGGTGTGTTGACATCTCCTACTATTATTGTGGAACTGTCTATTTCTCTTTTCAGTGCTGTTAGTTTGTTTTATATATTTCAGAACCCTGTCATTGGGTGTGTAGATATTTATTAAGGTTATGTCTTCTTGGTGGATTTTCCCTTTAATCATTACATCATGTCCTTCCTTGTCTTCTATGTTGGATTTTCCCTTAAAGTCTATTTAATCTGGGATTAGTATTGCCACTCCTGGTCTTGTTTGGTTGCTGTTTGCTTGATATATTTTTTCCCATCCTTTGATTTTTAATGTATCTATGTTTTTGTTTCTAAGATGTGTCTCTTTTAGACAGCATATTGATGGGTCGTACTTTTTTAAATCCATTCTGCTACTCTTTGTCTCTTTACAGGTGCATTTAAGTTATTTACATTCAGTGTGGTTATCGATAAGTATGAGTTTATTGGTGTCATATTGTAGTGCTCTTTTTGTGGTTCTGACATTTTCTTTGTTCCTCTTACTTTCCTGTGCTGAGTTCCTTTTGTTTGTGGGTTTTCTTTTCTTTCTTTATTATAGATTTTGTGTTTACTGAGATTTTATGTTTTTCTTTTTTTTTATCCTAGGAATAGTTTTGTTAACCTTCTTTGTGGTTACCTTGAAATTTACCCTTATCTTCCTAAGTTTGAACCAGTCTTTCATTACTTGATATTGCCTTTACTTCCTCTCCATTTGCAAGTTCTGTACCTACACCGTTTATTCCCACTTTTATTGTTTTGATGTTGTCGTCATTTACAGGTTTACGTCTCTCTCTGTTTTAAGTCTTTTAGCTTTGTTTTATTATTGAGAGTTCTTCACCTTGATTATTATCTGGCTGATGGTGTACTGTGTTCTAGACTCCATTTGTCTGATGTTGTTGGTTCTCTAACAGAAGGACTCCCTTCAATGTTTTTAAGTTTGGTTTGGTTTTTACAAATTCCCTTAATTTCTGTTTATCTGGAAATGTCCTAAATTTGCCATTGTATTTGAGAGTGAGCTTTGCAGGATATATTATTCTTGGTCGGTATTTTTTTCTTTCAAGGTTTTATATATGTCATCCCATTGCCTTCTTGCCTGCATAGCTTCTGCCAAGTAATCAGAGCTTAATCTTATTGTTTCCCCTTTGCATGTGACTTTTCGTTTCTCTTGAGCTGCTCTCAGGATTCTTTCTTTGTCTTTGGTTTTGGCTAGCATGACTGTGATATGTGTTATATAACTTTCTTTTGGGGTCTATCCTATATGGGGTTCATTGAGCATCAGGGATGGTCAGCTTTTTGTCTTTCATGAAATTTGGGAAGTTTTCTGCCAGAAAATCTTCAACAGTCTTCTCTGTGTTTTCCATTTTATCCCCCTGTTCTGGAATTCTGATCATGTGCAAATTTTTGCTCTTTTTTGTGTCCCATATAATTCTTAGATTTCCTTCATTTTTTTTCATTCTTTTCCATAGATTTGTCTTCAGTCTCGATGTTTCTTTCATTGTTTCAAATTTTCTAAAACCTTCTACTGACTTGTCCATTTCTGAAACTTTGTTGTTTATCTTTCAGATTTATAGTTGCTGTTTTTGTATGATTTATAGTTGTTTATTTATTTTGATGTTTTGTTCTTGTATTAACTTCCTCAATTCTTCTGTTGCTTTGTCTGTGTTTTCCTTGATTTTGGCTTTTTTTTTTTAATTTTGTGGATGTGTGTGTGTTTTCCATGACTTTGTCTCCTTTTTTTTTTTCTTGGTTTTGTCTGTGTTTTCCTTGATCTCTTTCCTAATCTCTTCGAGAGCCATAAATATTAGTCTTTTGAATTCCATATCAGGTAGTTCCACTGCCTTTTCTTCTGCCAGAAGGTCATCTGATTGTTTATTTTTGTCATTTGCTGGAGCATCTCATTCTGCTTTTTTTATGTTTTTATATTGTCTTCTATCTCTGAGACATTAAGGTATTATTTCCTTTATTTGCTGATTGTATATTGGTTTGTGTTCCTGCTTCTTTGTTTTGTTTTGATATATCAGGGCAGGCGGGCCAGGTGTGCTTTGCTGCTTGCTTGTCTTTGGGCATGATAGCTCTCATCATCTTTTCTGGGTTGGCAGGGCAGCAGGAGGCAGGGTAAGTCCACTTTGCTGTATATTCATTTGGCAAGGTGGCTGAAGGTGGAGTGGGCAGACACTGTCTGACTCCTGATATTGGTTGGTCCTGCGGTGTTGGAGTGTTCACAGCCCCTTGCCAGATAGGTGGGAGTGTCAGATGGGGAGTAGTATGGGCTCTCTTCCCTCCATTTAGTAGCTGGTCGAGTGGTGGGAGGGGAGGGGCAGTGTGGGCCCGTTGTGGCAGCAAGCCTGAGCTTGGGATGCCCTAGCCATGGCAGCATGGAGAGGGCCTGCAGGAAGGGGGGTGGGGTATATGACTAGGTTTGGAGAACAAAGAAAAAAGAGAAAGAAAAAAAGGGGTAGCTGCTGGGTGCAGTCAGGGTGGGCCCTGGGGACAGCAGGAAGGAGGGGAGTTGGTGTATGGGGCTAAGTGGGAGGTATAAAGTGGCGGGCGGTGGCTCTCTAACCACAGTGGTGTGGTGCGGCCCAGCAGGAAGGGGGTAAGTGGTTTATGGGTCTAGGTGTGAGGGAAAGAAAAAATAAAATATAAAATGGCACGATGGGAACTGGCAGGTGGAACTGGCAGGCAGGGGCGAGTGGGATCCAGGGTGGCAGCAGGCTGGTAGCTGTCTACCCACAGCAGTGTGGCAAGACTTGGCAATAAGGGGTAGAGGTAGCATACAGGGCTAGGTGGGAGGGGGAATGAAGAAGTAGGGGAAAAGGAAAGGAAAAAAAAATGGCACAGTGGGAGCCATAGAGTGGGGATGGTGCGGACCTGGGGTGGTGATGGTCTAGTGCCTGTATTGCCAAGGCAACAAGGCATGGCATAGTGGAAATGGGTAGAGGTGGAGTATGGGCCTACGTGGGAGGGAGAAAGAAAAGGAAAAATAAAATAAAATGGTGTGGTGGGAGCTGGCGGGTAGGGCAAGGGAGTCCCAGGCTGGTAGCGAGCTATCTCTCTACCTGTGGTGGTCCTGGCAGGAAAGGGTAGAGGTGGCGTATGACACTAGGTGGGAGGGAGAAAGAAAAGGAAGAAAGGGAAAAGGGGGGTGGGGCAGCAGGAGTCAGTGGGTGGGGGTGGGACAGTGTTTCTCTAGCAAAAGCTGCACAGCATGGCCCAGCGGGAAGGGGTAGAGGGTGGGGTATGGGGTGAGGTGGGAGAGAGGAAGAAAGGGAAAGAAAAAAATAATTTTATAAAATGGTGCCGCAGAAGCTGGCAGGTAGGGTCAAGTGGTCCCAGCTGGTGGCAGGCTGGTGTCCCTCTAGCCAAAGTGGCATGGCATTGCTCAGCGGAAAGGGGTAGAGGTGAGGTACGTAGCTAGGTGGGAGGGAGAAAGAAAAGAAAGGGAGGGGAAAATATATACGTATATACACACACACATATATATATATGGCACGAATGGAGCCAGCATGTGAGGGCTGGGTGGCCCTGGGCTGACAGAGGGCCGGTGCCTCTCTAGCCAAGGCAGCATGGTGTAGTCCGGCGGGAAGGGGTAGAGGTGAGGTACAGGCTAGGTGGGAGAGAGAAAGAAAAGGAAGAAAGGGAACAAAATGGCATTGCAGGAGTTGGCAGGTGGGAGGAGGTAGGACCCAGGCTGGCAGTGGGCTGGTGTGTCTCTAGCTTTGTCTAGCCAAGGCATGGCCCAGCAGCAAGGAGTAGAGTTGCGGTATCGGCTAGGTGGGAGGCAGAAAGAAAAAGACGAAAGGGAAAAAAGAAAATGTGGCAGGAGCCAGCAGGTGGGAGCAAGGTGGACCTGGGCTGGTGGTAGGCTGTTAGCTCTCTTGCCAAAGCATGGCCCTTTGGGAGGGGTGGAGGTGGTGTACAGGCAGAAGGGTAAGGGGTAGGAAAGCATGTTTTTCTGATTATCTGGTGCTCTGTCTCCTATTGGGAGCTCTGTGAAGTTGCCTTCCTGAACTCTCTGTCTGGAGTTGTTGATGGCTGTCCTCCAAGATGGCAAGCCTCTGCCGTGTGAGTTGACAGGGGACCTCCACTCTATATCTCTCCTTGTTCTCTGTTTTCCTTCACTTTCTTCTTCCATTTAGTGTTGAATCTATTTCTTTATCCCTTCATTTGATGTTTAGGGTTTTAGGATTGATGTTTGTATCTGTTTTAGTTAGTTTTTCGGGTCTTTGCTGCAGAGGGACGGCATGATGCATCTGTCTAGGGCACCATGTTGGCTCCGTTTCCTGTTAATGAACTGTGAAAAGTTAAAGTGCCGTGTGAATATAGAATATTATTCTTTGTTGCCTGTCACTCAGTTCTTTAATTTCAGTCAGTATGTGGCAAGGATTAAAGTTGTCAAGGATTTCATTTTATTTGGATCCACAGTCAACACCTGTGGAAGCAGCAGTCAAGAAATCAAATGACACATTGCACTGGGCAAATCTGCTAGGGGGGGAAAAAAAACCTGTTGCCATTGAGTGGAATCCTACTCATAGCGACCCTATAGGACAGCGTAGAACTGCCCCATAGGGTTTCCAGGGAGCGGCTGGTAGATTCTTACTGCCGATCTTTTGGTTAGCAGCCGAGCTCCTAACCGCTGTGCCACCAGGGCTCAAGATGTCAGTTTGAGACTAAGGTGCACCTGACCCAAGCCATGGAATTTTCAGTTGCCTCATATGCATGTGAAAGCTGGATAATGAATAAGGAAGACTGAAGAAGAATTGATGCCTTTGAATTATGGTGTCAGAGAATATTAAATATACCACGGACTGCCAAAAGAACGAACAAGTCTGTCTTGGAAGAAATACAGCCAGAGTGCTCCCTGGAAGAGATGATGGCAATACTTCGTCTCAGGTACTTTGGACATGTTATCAGGAGGGGCCAGTCCCTGGAGAAAGACATCATGCTTGGTAAGTTAGAGGGTCAGTGAAAAAGAGGGAGACCCTCTACAAGATGAATTGACACAGTGCTGCAACAATGGCCTCAAACATAGCAATGATTTTGAGAATGGCGTAGGACCAAGCAGTGTTTTTTTCTGTTGTACATAGTGTCGCTGTGAGCCGGACTCAATGGCACCTAAAAGCAACAGCGTGTGGAAAGGAGCAATCTTTAATATTTTAGGAGGTAGTTTGATTGTCTGCTCTATTTTTACCCGCCTCCAGAAACTAGGATTCTATAGGGTAATCAGAGGAAAAGCTCCTGGGATGGTTTGTGTTTGCCTCCATTTACTGTTTTCCTTTCCCATTCACCTTAAAGATTTTCTATTATTTAAGGTTTTCTTATAATGGGAGCATGGCAGGCTGCCAGCAGAATCGATACTACCTAGTGGGAAAACAGAGTCTAAAAGCCTTGGTATCCCTTATGGTTCATTAAGAATAAATCATGTTTGAACCAGTCTCCTGGTTATCCAAACTCAAATTTTAGGTTGTTTTTAAAAAAACTTTGTATGGAAATTTTCAGTTATATACAAATATAGGAGGAGTAGCAGAATGAGTGTATGTGCCCATCATCCAACTTCAAAAATTATCAACTCATAGCTAATCTTATTTCACCTGTGACTGCATCCATCCCCCTCCAACTGGGTTACTTGGAAGCAAATCCCGAACACCATAATCTCATCCACAGATATTTTGGTATATGTGTCTGAAAGATACAGACTCTTTTAAAATGTATAGCTACAATACCTTTTATCACTTATAAACAAATAGTACTTCCACATTATTGTCAAATATTTGGTTAATGTTTTATAATCTTTTTATAGTTGGTTTTGTCAAGTCAGGGGTCATACATTGTATTCAACTGATATGTCTTCTTACGTCTCTTTTAATTTTTAGGTTCCCATTCCCTCTTCTCGCCCCCTTTTTTTCTTGTAATATGTTTTCCCTATAGAGTTTCTCATAACGTGAATTTTTCTTATTGCTTCTTTGTGGTGTTATTTACCATGTTCCTCTATTTTCTACAGACAGGCAGATGTAAGGGCTTGATTAGACTCAGGTTTGATATTTTGTTGTTGTTTTTTTGAAAGAGTACTTCATAGATGGTGTATAACATACTTCTGCCAGCAGGAACATAATGTCTGGTTGTCACTCTTTTTGTAATGTTAGCAGCCACTGATGATCATTTTCTAGATCAATAATTTTATTAGGGGTTTGCAAAAGGGTTATATTCTATAATTCCCTTTTCATTTGTCAGTTGAAATACTTCTATAAACAGAAACTTCCCCTAATCAACTATTGGGTTACTCTGATTTATGGTTTTTATAAGAAAGTCAGGATAAATACTTGATTCATCCCCTTTACTTACTAGTTTTTAGGAGGAGAAATTAATTGCCAAGTATCCTTCAAGGAGTTTTTTTTTTTTTTAATATTATATACTCATGGATTTTAATCCATTGCAGTTATCATTTCTATTGGTGCTCATAATGTTCCATCTTTGGCAGTGGGAGCCTCCTCAAGGTACTCCATTGTTTTTTCACACCACCCCAGTCTTTGATATTATTTTCATTTTGGCATGATCGAAGTTCGTTTTATAAAATTCTGCCTCTAGCCTTGAATCAGCCATTTCTCTAGGGAGTTACAGATGACTTTTGGAAATGATATTTAGAGACCACAGTCTGGGTGCTAAGCCTGTTAATACTAGGTTGGTCATTTTCTAGGCCTTTTCATTGAGGATTTTTATTTAACATCTTTATATTTGTTCTCTTTTCTTTTATACTGGAGCTTTGTTTTACATATACACACATTATGTACTTTTCACAATAACAATAGTGATATTACTACTAACAATATAATTACTGAAAACCATTGAAATTTTATTTCTTTCTTACAGATCTGTCTTGCTAAGGAAGTTCAGGTAGTCCCCAACTTACGATGTATTTGAGTTACGACGAACTGCACTTAACGACTATCTGTTTTTTTGTTTTTTGTACATCTTATCATTAGTAATATGTACTATATACAATGTTGCAGCATAATTTGCTGATGTTGTCATTCTCAGGTGTTCACTCGCAGATGTTTATATGTAATGTTTCCAACCCCAAAAGGCAAATAAAGATCAGATTTATAAAGATACTGATAATAATAGGCAATAATAATGAAAACTAAAAGCAGAAGAGGTATTCGACTTACTACAGAATCGTTGGAATGGAACCCCGCTGTAAGTTGGGGACTACCTCTATGGTCAAATTATTGTGTCTTAAACTCACCTAAATAATTCCTCTCTCTATGGACCAACTCAATACACAGGTTCATATGTTTCTTTATGCTTTTGATTTTGAAGGAGTCTCTTTATAATTTTTTTGATTTAAATTTATAATTATATTTTAAAAGTTTACATATGAAACAGTGTACATGCAGAGAAATCTAGCTTCTATCTCTGACCCCTCTACTTTGTTTTCTTCCCCCTAAAGGTAGCCACTTAAAAAAATTCTTTATCCTCCCATTAAAAAAAAGTAAATTTGAATATAAAATTTGTCTGAAATGTTTATATAATGTCTACCTATATCTTTGTAAGTTGTTGTTAGCTGCCGTTTTGTCAACTCTGACTCATGCCGATCTTATGTACAACAGAACAAAATGTTTCCCGGTCCTGTTAGCCTCTCAAATGCCAACATGTTCTAGTCCATTGTTGTGGCTATTGTGACAGTCCATCTCACCAAGGGTCTCCCATGCCCTCATTGGCCCTCTGCTTCACCAAACATGATGTCCTTCTCTAGCAGTTGATCCTTCCTGATATGTCCAAACCAAGCAAGTCAGGCAGTATTCTGCTGTGATCCATAAGGTTTTCACTGGCTAATTTTTGGAAATAAATCGCCAGGCCTTTTCTAGTCTGTCTTAGTCTAGAAGCTCCACTAAAACTTGTCTACCATGAGTGATCCTGCTGGTATTTGAAATACTGGTTGCATAGCGTCCAGCATTGTGTTGGTGGTATAGTGGTTAGCAAAGCTGCCCTCCAGCATTATAGCGACATGCAAGCTACCACAGTATGACAGACTGACAGACAAGTAGTGGATATCTTCTACCCTTTTTTGATACAGTATTGTGAAGTTTATTTTCTCCACCTTGCTTTTTCACTTAATAGTATATCCTGAATATTCCTTAGCAATATTTATAGGCATTTCTCCTTTTTTTGTAACTGCATTTTACTCCATTGAATTAGGCACACTATATTTATTAATTCAATCACCTATTGATGGACATTTGCATTGTTTCCTGTCTTTTGCTATTATAGATGGCGCTGCATGTGTATTTTCATGTTTTTTACTAGCATATCTTTGAGGTAGAGTCCTAGAAGTGGGATTGCTGGTCAAAGAATTAATGCATGTTACTTTCCTGGATACTGCCAAACCTGTGTATAGAGGTTGTGCCATTTTGCATTCCAGCTAGCAGTGTATGAGAGTGCCAGTTTCTCCACAGCTTTACCGATACAATGTGTTATCAATTTTTTTCCTTTGCCAATCTGATAGGTGAAAAATGGTATCTCAGTGATGATCTTATCATTTGCTTTACAGAGACAGAAACTCCTTCACAATTATTGGTTCATGAGAGTTTTATTATACTATTAGTAAGAGTATGAAATTTGGAGGCAGAATAATTCAAGCCCTAGTTTTGCTGCTTATCAACTGTGTGACAGTGAAAAAGTTACAATCTTTTTGTGCCAACAGTAGGATGGTATTGATGATAAGGATCAAATAAGATATGTGAAAACTGCTTTTTAAGCTGTCAGTGCAAACCCTTGACCACCTGATCAAATCCAAAGCATGATAGACTTTCACAAATTGGCTCCTACCTACTTTTCTAGCCTCGTTATCCTTTAGAATCTCTCTTCATTGCAGTTGCACAGAACGTCTTAGCATTCCTTAAACTTAACACCATTTGTTTGCAAATGCTCATCTCTGTCTGGAAGACTCTTCCAGTATCCGCTTTGTGATATCTTAATTTTCAAAACCTGGTTTGGATGTTATTTCCTTGTGAAACCTGGGATGCCCAGAAGTGTCAGTGGCTCTCTCCTCCATACTATCAATACGTTTTATATATGCCTCTATTTTAGTGTTTATATTATTATGTTGGAATTGTTTACATTTCTGCTTCTCCTGCCTCATGGCTCAATAGTTAAGCACTTGGCTGGTAGCTGAAAGGTGGTGGTTCTAACCTACCCGGCAGCTCCGTGGGAGAAAGACCTGGTAATCTGCTCCTGTAAAGATTACGGCCTAGAAAACCCTCTGGGGCAGTTCTACTCTGTCACCTCGGGTTGCTATGAATCAGAATTAACTTGCTGGCACCTAACAACACCACCACCACTAGAATTTTAACTCCTTAAAGGCAGAACTTGTCCTTATTCAGCTTAGTATGCCCAGCACCTAACACAGTGCCTTGCATAAATAAATATTTGAATTAATTAATGAACTTTATAAACTGTAAATCCCTTAAGAGGTCATGGAGGTAGTAGTCATATTCATGGTTATAGTGCTGTAGCTAAACATTTAATCTCCTGGGATTGTAAATGGCAATGAATTTGGCAGGGATACTGATGGTAATCCCAATACCAATGATACCACATACTTGTGAAAACTAGTTTTCACCTTGCATCTTTTTGTTTTTTTGTCAGAATGACTTGAAGCTTTCAACATTATGTGTTTGCATTTATAAGTGGTGTAATTAAGCAGAAGAATAAAGCAATTCAGCTTTCCCATCTCCGGGCTATTCATGTTCCTTCTGCCGTAATACTCCCTTCTTCATCTTTGCCTTTCAAAATCCTGACAGTTGTACTTACACATTATTAAGTTAGAAAAAAAAAAAGGGTAGAAAATGAAACATTATGCATGGTATCATCCTGGTTTTGTTGGGAAGAAAAACATACGTATGGATATTCATACAGAGTAAGGATTTTCATCGATGCCCAGTAGTGGTTGTTCCCGAATTAGCACAGTTTATTGGTATTCCCTATGTTCTTCATTTAATGTTTATATTTTCTGATTTTTCTGTAAGAAATACATTGTGCTTTTAAAATAAGAAAGATTGATTTAAAAACTACTTAAAAAAATTGCAACTGTCATTTTTTGTCCAACTCCCAATGACTTAGTATTTATTAAATGTATTTTGAGTGAATGACTAAAACATAAGGAAGAACTTGGTAAATGCCACAAAAAAGGCATAAAGTGCTAAGGGGATTCAAAAGAGAAAAGTATTATGTGTGGAGGAGCTCAAGGGAGGCTTCAAGTTGAATGGGCCTGGAAGGAGAGAGAGATTTTGTTTTATTTTTTGTTTTTAAGAAAATAATATAATGAACCCCTTGTATCAGTAATTATTACCATTTTATGGATGGGCTTTTTAGAAAATAAAATTTCTTTTATTCTTAGAATTCATGGTTTATGTCTTTATAGAATACATGCATTATCCTACAGATTTACTTTCCTTGTTATTTTTTATTTGAGTTAATATTAATTAGGTGGCTTTCCCTAAGCAAACAGCAATGTAGTGAGGTGCCCTGAGGAGTCTGCTATGTGACTGGGGAAACCAGCCAAGAATGAAGAATTTTCTAAATTGAAAAATGTACATACAAGTATAGTATAGTGGAGAATTAATTGCATTTACTCATTTTTGACTTTAGAAAAATAATAATAGCTTTTAAAATTGTTACTGGATTTTCTTATGTGACAAATCACTTTAAAGGAATACCTTAAAAATGTATAAGTGAAATTATTAAATGTGGTGGAACTTGGTTTATAAAGTTTTGTCTCTTGAGACAGACCTTAATTCAGAATTTTTCATGATGTTTCAAATCTTAGGAGTTTTCTTCCTAAAGAAAAATCAAATTATGAACTAATCTTGGAACTCACTCTTTGACTTATGAAGACAATAAATATGCTCCTGTGATAATGGCAAATTTCTATAAACCAACTTACTGAAAGACTATTGGAAAATATTTAATATGCTCTCATGGAGCATTAAAAAAAAATTAAGATTTGAAAAAGAAAAGCAAATCTATGGGATTAGAGGTGTTTTTACAAACCATGCTTGGTAGAGTAGAGGGTCAGTGAAAAAGAGGATGAGGAAGACTATCCACGAGATGGATTGACACAGTGGCTCTAACAATGGGCTCAAACATAGCAACTATTGTGAGGATGGGGCAGGACTGGGCAGTGTTCCATTCTGTTGTACACAGGGTCACTAAGAGTCAGAACTGACTTGATGGCACCTAACAACAAGACTTTTTTTCTAAATGAAAGAATTCTTAAAGCTTTGGATCTCTTCTCGCTAGGAATTTTATTGTTACAGAAAAGGGGTTTTAAAAAGGTCTTATTTTTTGATCACTTCGCATTATTTTTAAAAGTTAGTTTTGAATAATTTCTTATTCTAATTTGGATCTGAAATAGTATGAGTACTGGTTGTTTTCAAAGGCCATTCTACATTTGGCTTCACGTTTAGTGAATTTAGTTACAATATCCCCAAACCCACTAGGGTGCAGTTTCTATGGTTACCAGACCCCTTGTAGAGTGACAAAGGTTGGAATTCTGATTTTCATGAGTCAAATTTTGGCCTTTGACTCTGTCCCCTTTTCACATCCTTTGCTAAGCTTGGGCTGTTACTATGCTTGAAGGCTTGTCAGCTAGCAGGTTCCTATGGTAACAGGAATGGAAATTTGAAAGAAGAAAGAGAACGGGAGCACAAAGGCTTGGTTGATTTAAATTTGAACAAAGAGTGGAAGATTCCATGTAGTGCATCTTTGTTGTAGAAACTAGAAATTGAATTTTAGAAAGTTGCTTTCAGTTTGTAAACTTCCTATACCCTGGTCTTGATTTAGTGAATGAAAGTATTACTGTATAACGAAGCACAATAAGAATTTTTTTTTTAATTTGATAAACTGAAGTTCTTTTTTCCTACTTCATAGAGCTATAATAGTATTTCTTAGCTTATACATTTTGTTTTCAGCTTTACATTATCCAGGCTACCTCATTTAATTTTGATCTGGCTGAGGTTAAAAATTGTTAAGGTTAAAATCAAAGTAATTTGCTTATTAATATATTAATATTTTGATTTGTTTTTATATAACAACTTTATTGATGTATTTATTGTATACTCATTTAGATTGTACAATTTCTTGAGTTTTGACAGACATATATACACCCATGAAACCATCACCATAATCAAGATACATAACATTTCCATAACAAAAGTTTCCACGTGTCCCTTTGTAGTCTGTCTGTCCCTCCACTCCCTGCTGCAAGCAACCACTGATGTGTTTTCTGGCACTGTGGATTAGTTTTCATTTTCTAGAGTTTTATATAAATGAAATCATACAGTATCTACTATTTTTGTGTCTTTGGCATCTTTCACACAGCATAATGATTTTGTGATTCATCTCTGTTTTGTTTTGCTTTTTAAAAACATCATTCCAGTTGACTTTCTGTATAAAATGCTGGTACTTGGTAGTTATGGTGCAATGAATTATTTAATATGGCCTTTGTGACTCACACATAGTGACTGATTAGGACTATACAAATAAGGTATGTGGAACCTGTGATAGTTGAGGTTATGTGTCATTTAGCTAGGCCATGATTCCCAGTATTGTAGGGTTGTTCTCCATTTTATGTGTTGTGGATGCTGACCTCTACAGTAGAATTGGTGTAGGGTGTGTCTTGGGTCACAGCCTTGCAAGAGGGCGTGACTCAAGTCCCAGCCTTACTAAAGTTACGCCCTTTGCTGGGATGTGGCCTGCATCTGAGATACATGTGTGTGTCCTAGCAAGGCTCTCTCTCTCTTCATCTGGATCTGGTGCCCGGTTCATGATCAGTTGACCTCCAGTTCTTGGGACTCGAGCCAGAGGCCTGCTGTCTGACCTGTGGATTCTGGGATTCGCTGGCCTCCACAGCCCCTTGGGCTGGCAACCTGTCATGTGACCTGATTCGCCAGCTTCTGCAGCCTTGTGAGCCAGCAGCCTGTGGTCTGAACTGCAGATTTGGGTTTGTCAGCCCCTGCAGCCACGTGGGTCAGGAGAAACCTACACCTGACCCACAAATTTGGGACTTGTCAGGCTCCACAACGGCACGAGCCATTTCATTTATATGGTTTGGTTCGTGAGTTCTGTTGCAGCGTATTAGGGAACCCAAAGACAAGAGGGAGAGTACTAAGATGAGAGGGAGTGGTTGATGTTAGAGATAATGGAATAGTACAGCAGCTTGGAAAAGTTGGACATTTGGGACATCTTTAACCTTCACCTCATGGGAGCCAGCTTTGTGCTGATCCTTACAAAAGACATTATTTGTTTGGCATTTGAGAACAGAATTCAGCAGGGTTCCTCATGTCCACCAAATAGTCCAGCTGTAGCTCTATTAACTCGAAATTATTCCCTAATCCTCTTTTAAGCTATCATTTATTAAATGTGTTCTATATGCTAACTATACTTTGTCTTCTTATTTATGTATTATTAAGGCTGTTTTACAGAGGAAACTGAACCTTAGGTTAAATAGAACAAATCTGTTAAGAGTAAGGGCTCTGGAGTAAGAATGCCAAGATTTGAGTCCTGGGTTTACCTTTGTATCTGTGTGGTCTTGGGCAAGTTACTTACCTTATATATAACTTAATCTGTTCTGCATTTCTATAATTTTGTCATTTTGAGAATGTAATATAAATGGAATCATATAGTATGTAATCTCTTGAGATTGGCTTTTTTACCCTTGAGATCCATCTAAGTTGTTACATATATCAATAGTTCATTGCTTTTAATTGCTGAATAGTATTCCATTATAGAGATGTGCCACAATGTGTTTTTACTATTTACCCATTGAAGAGCATTTGGGTTGTTTCCAGTTCTTTGTTATTTCAAATAAAGCTGTTATGAATATTCCTGTACAGGTTTTTATGTGGACATAAGTTTTAATTTCTCTGAGATAAATACCCAGAAGTGTGATCACTGGGTTGCATGGTAAGTGTACGTATAGATTTTTAAGAAACTGCCAAGCTGTTTTCCCTAGTGATTGTATCATTTTACATTCCCACCAGCAATGTATGAGATCCTAGTTTCTTGGTATCCTCACCAGCATTTGGTATTGTCATTGTTTTTTATTTTACCTGTTCTAATAGTTATTCAGTGATATCTCATTTGGTTTTGATTTGTATTTTCATAATGGCTAATAATATTGAACATCCTTTCATGTGCTGATTTGCCATCATATGTCCTCTTTAAGGAGCACTGGTGGTGTAGTGGTTAAGTGCTCCCCTGCTAGCTGAAAGGTCAGTGGTTTGAACCCACCAGCTGCTCCACAGGAGAAAGATGTGGCAGTCTGCTTCCGTAAAGATTTACAGCCTTGGAGACCCTGTGGGGCAGTTCGGTTTTGTCTTATAGGGTCGCTATGAGTTGGAATCGCCTCGACAGCAATGGATTATATCCTCTTTGGTGAAATGTCTGTTCATGTGTTTGCTCATTTTCCAATTGAATTGTTTGTTTCTTTCCTTTTGAGTTTTGAGTGTTCTTTATATATTTTAGATACAAATCCTTTGTCAGATATGAGTTTGTAAATAGTTTATCTCAGTCTGTAACTTGTTTTTCCATTCTTTTAACAAGATCTTTAAGAGAACAGAAGTTTTAAATTTTGATCAAGTCCAGTTTATTAATTTTTTTCTCTTTTATGGATCATGCTTTTGGTGTCATGTCTAAGAACTCTTCAGCTAGCCCTAAGTCTCAAGTATTTTCTCCACGGTTTTCTTCTAAAAGTTTTATAGTTTTACATTTAACCTCATGATCCATTTTGAGTTAATATTTGTGTAAAGTGTGGTTCCTTTTTTTGCCTGTGAACATGCAGTAGCTTCAGGATCATCTGTTGAAAAGACTATCGTTCCTCCATTGAGTTGGTTTTGCATCTTTGTCAAAAATCAGTTGGCCATAGTTGGGTGGGTCTGTTTTTGGAATCTCTGTTCTGCTCTGTTGATCTTTGTGCCTGTCTCTCTATCAGTACCACATTGTCTTAATTACTCTTGCTACATAAACCAAAAAAAAAACCCCCAAACCCGTTGCTGTCAAGTCGATTCCAACTTTGAATAGCGTGATTCTTCCCACTTTCTTCTTTTTCAAAATTGTTTTAGCTATTCTACTTCCTTTGTTTTTCCACATAAATGTAGAATAATTTTGTCTTTATCTACTGAAAGTTTTGTTGGGATTTTGATAGAAATTTCTTTAAATCTGTAGATCAATTTAGGGAGAATTGCTATCCTTAAATACTGAGTCTTCTAATCTATGAAGAGCACATATCTCTCCATTTATTTAGATCTTCCTTGGTTTTTTTCATCAGCATTTCGTAATTTTTAGCATACAAGTCTTGTACATGTGTTGTTGGATTTATACTGAAGTGGTTTTTTTATTATTATAAATGTATTGTGTTTTAGTTTCCATGTGTTCACTGTTTATAGAAATACAATTGCATATAGAAATAGAATTGGTTTTTGTATGTTTATCTTGTATCCTGAGACATTGTTGAAGTTTTTGTTTCTAGGAGTTTTTTTTATAAATTTTCTTGGGATTTTTCTACATAGATGGTAATGTCATCTGCAAATAGGGACAGTTTTGTTTCTTCCCTTCTAATCTGTATGTCCTTTATTCACTCTCTTGCTCTATTGCACTGATAAAACTTCCAGTACTATGTTGAATAAGAGTGGTGACAGCAGGCATCCTTGCCTTGTTAACAATTTTACAGTAAGCTTCCAGTCTTTCACCATTAAATATGACTTTAGCTGTAGGTTTTTTGAGAAATAGAGAATGTTACCTTCTATTTCTGTTGTGATGCCTAAGGTTTACCCTCAGTGAAGTGTATTGATACAGTAGCTGCAACAGTAGACTCAAACAAACCAAAGATAATGAAGATGGGGCAGGACCAGGCAACCTTTCATTGTGTTATAATACATAGCGTGACTATGAGTCAGAGCCGACTCAATGGCAACTAATAACAACAACAACCCTCTATTTCTAGTTTGCTGAGAGGCTTTTTTTTTGTTTTTTGTTTTGTCATGAATGCTTTTTCTGCATCAACTGATAAGATCATGTGATTTTTCTTTATTAGCCTGTTAACTTGGTAGATTGCAATGATTAGTATTTGAATATTGAACCAGCCTTGAATTTCTGGAACAAACGCTGCTAGATTGTGGATGTAATTCTTTTTACATAATGCTGTATTTGATTTGCTACTATTAAAGATTTTTGCATTTATGTTCATGAGGATTACTGATCTGTAGTTTTTATTTTTTCATACAGACTTTGTCTTGTATTGGTATCAGGGTAATCCTGACTCCAGAGAAAGAGTTGGGATGTGTTCCCTCTTTCTATTTTTTGGAAGAGATTGTGTAGAATTGGTATTATTTCTTATTAAAAGTTTGATGAGATTTCTCCAGTGAAGCCATCTGGCCTGGAGATTTTCAGGTTTTGGTACTTTGTAGATCTTGAGGAATTAGTCAATTTCACCTAAATTGTCCAGTTTATGTGCAGAATAGGATTGTTCGTAATGTTCCCTTATTTTTTTTTTATGTCTACAGAGCTTCTGGTAACTGCTTTCTTTCATTCTTGATATTGGTAATTTGTGTTTTCTCTTTTTTTCTTTCTCAGTCTTGCTAGAGGTTTATCAATTTTATTGCCATTTTCAAAGAACCAGCTTTTGGTGTGAATGATTTTTCCCTATTGCTTTTCTGTTTTCAGTTTCATCTCTTTGTTATTTTTTTCTCTTTGCTTGCTTTCGGTTTACTTTGCTTTTCTTTTTTAAAGTTCTTCATGTGGATACGTAGATTATTGACTTGAGACCTTTCTTCTTTTCTAATGTAAACATTTAGTGCTGTAAATTTCCTTCGAAGCACTGCTTTAGTTATATCCCAGATTGTTTTCATTTTCATTTAGTTTAAATATATTTTCTAATTCCTCTTGTCACTTCCTTTTGACTCATGGCTTGTTTAGTAGTGTGTTGTTTAATTTCCAAGTGTGTGGAGATTTTCCTGTTATCTTTCTTTTTATTGATTTGTAGTTTAATTATGGTTAGAGAAGTATGATTTCAATTATTTAAAATAAGTTAAGGTTTATTTTATGATCTAGGATATTGTCTATATTGGTGAATATTCCATTCACGTGAAAAGAATGTATGAATACATTTTGTTCATGGAGTGTTTTATAAATGTCTGTTAGATCCCATTGGTTGTAATGATGTTAAGTTCTTTTATATTCTTGCTTATTTTCTGTCTTGTTCTATTGATGGATAAATGTTGAAGTCCCTGATTATAGTTGTGGATTTGCCTATTTTTTATGTCATTTTTGCCAATTCTTGCTTCATATATTTTGAATCTCTGTTGTTTTGTGAATACACATTTGGGATTCTTACGTGTTCTTGGCGAATTGACCCTTTTATCATTATCTAATGTTGTTCTTTGTCCCTGCTTTTTTTTTTTTGCTCTGAAATCTTGTTTGATATTAATAAAGCTACTCCAGCTGTCTTTTGGTTAGTGTTTACGTGGTTTATCTTTCCCCATCCTTTGTCTTTTAACCTCCTATATTAGGTTTCCTCAGGCTGCCATAACAAAGTGCCATAAACTAGGTGGTTTAAAACAACAGAAATCTTCTCTTACAGTTGTGAAGGCTAGTTGTCCAAAATTAAGGTGTCAGCAGGGCCCTGTTCTCTCTGAAGGCTCTAGGGGAAGAGTCCTTTCTTGCCTCTTCTAGCTTCTGGTACTTCCAGGCATTCCTTAGCTTGTGGCAGCACAACTCCAATCTCTGCCTCTGTTTTCATGTGGCTGTCTTCCTTGCGTAATTATGTCTCTTTTCTTCTTTTTTAAGGACACTGGTCATATTGGATTAGGGCCCTCCCTACTTCAGTATGACCTCATATTAACTAATTACATCTGCAAAGACCCTGTTTCTAAATAAGGTCACATTCACAGGTACCAGGGGTCAGGACTTCAATGTGTCTTTTTTTTTTTTTTGGTAGAATTGGCATCTGCATTGCATTTATCAATTTTTTAAATCATGCTAACTGGTGCTAATGGGAAATGACTGTCATTCATTTTATAAAAAGGGACGTATTGGGTTGTTCTTGATTTTTAAAAAAATTTTGTTGTCCTTTAGGTGAAAGTTTACTGCTCACGTTAGTTTCTCATTAAAAAGTTTATACACATATTGTTTTGTGACGTTAGTTGCAATGCCCAATTGTGACAGCCCATTCTTCCTTTCCACCTCGGGTTCCCTGTGTCCATTCATGCATTTTCTGTCCCTTCCTGCCTTCTCGTCTTGCTTTTGGGCAGAAGTTGCCCATTTGGTCTTGTATATTTGTTTGAACTAAGAAGCATGTTCCTCACATATGTTATGGTTTGTTTTATAGACCTGTCTAATCTTTATCTGAAAAGTGAGCTTTGGAAGTAGTTTCAGTTCTGAGTTAGCAGAGTGGGGGCCATAGTCTCGGGGCTCCTCCAGTCTCTGTCAGACCAGTAAATCTGGTCTTTCTCATGAATTCGAATGTTGTTCTACGTTTTTCTCCTGCTCTATCCAGGACTCTCTGTTGTGATCCCTGTCAGAGTGGTCGGTGGTGCTTGCTTGTTCTTGATTTTGAAGTACCCTTATTTTGGTCCTCTGGACTGAGATATGGCTATGGCTACCATCTTTCCTAATCCTAGTGGATCATAATGGCAGTGATCCCCAGAACCTTGATACAGCCCAAGAGTACCAGCCGTTTAGAAATTCTGCGGCTTGCAGTTTAGGCTATTCATGTATTAGAAGCAGTTTACTTAAGCACCTGATGTATCCTAATTCTTTTTTTTTTTTTTTGCTCATTTATTATATATTTCTTTTTTTCTCTAAATTTTACTTATTTTGTTGTTGTTGTTGAGAATATACACATCAAAACATACACCAATTCAGTAGTTTCTATGTGTACCATTTAGTGACATTGATTATATTCTTTGAGTTACGTAACCATTCTCACTATCCTTTTCTGAGTTGTTCCTCCCTCATTAACATAAACTCACTGCTGCCTAAGGTTCCTATCTAATCTTTTGAGTTGCAGTCGTCAATTTGATCACCTATAGATAGTTTTTAAAAGAGCATAATGCTCAAGGCAGACCTTTTTACTAGTTAAGCTAACCTATTGTTTGGTTTTAAGATGACTTCAGGGGATCTTTTTGGTTTAAGATTTAAAGATTATCTCAGGGCAGTAGTTTCAGGGGTCAGTCTAGAGTCCATGAGGACTGTAAATTCTGTTCTGTATTTTCCTCCTTTTGTCAGGATTTTTCTATGGAATATTGGATTAAAATGTTCAATAATGGTAGCCAGGCACCATCCAGTTCTTCTGGTCTCATGACAAAGGAAGCAGTTGTTCATGAAGTCAGTTAGCCACACATTTCATATCCTCCTCCTATTCCTAACTCTCCTTCTTCTTCTGTTGCTCCAGGTGAATAGAGACTAATTGTTGTACCGTGGATGGTCGTTTGCAAGCTTTTAAGACCCCAGGCACTGTGCAAGGAACTGGGAGGTAGAACAGAAGCACTAAGCATGTTATTAGGCGAATTAACTGGGATATCCCGTGAAACCATAACCCTTAACCTCCAAACCAACGAACTAAATCCCGTGAGGTTTTTGGTTGTACATAAGCAGACTCAACAGCTATTTTTTTTGTCATTGTTGTAAATACATCTATCAAACAACTTTTGCCGATTAAGTTTTTACAGGCGTACAACTTACTGACAGCAGTTACAGTAATTGGCTAACATATCTTTTTGAGGGTCACACAATTCAGCCCATAAAAGTCTACCCTCTGGCCTCCAAAAATTTGTCATTTTTATGTGCAGAGTACATTTACCCCATCAGAACATCCCCTGAAGTCTTAACCCATTCCAGCATTACCTTTAAATCCAAGATTTTATCTATATGTAATGGACTCAAGAAACCCCAAAAATCATTTTCTAAATCAGATATGGGTGAGACTTTGAGTATGGTCCATCCTGGGGCAAAATTCTCTGTCTGTGGGCCTGTGAAACCTAGAAAATACATTATCTGCTTCTAAAATACAATGGTGAGACAGGCATAGGATAAACATTCCCATTCCAGAAGGGAGAAATTGGAAGGAAAATAGGGGTCAGGGTCACAGGTCTCAAGAAAGTTCACAATCCAGCAGAGTAAATTCCATTAGTTCTGAAGGCCTGAGAATATATTTTCTGTGGCTTGATCTGCTTTCTGGGCCCTAAGAGGCCCTATTGGTCCTGGCCTCTGGGCCTATGGAGGCCCTATTAATCTATGAGCCGCCCTGGGCTGAAGCCTGCCCTCTGGACCGAAGTGGGAAGTGGCTCTGCTCTCTGGAACCAAGGAAGTGGTGGCCTGGAGGCCTTAGAGTCATTATTTCTTTATCTTGAATGATAACACATGTTTGCAACCAAGTAGCTCTATGGGCCTGTTTCCTGCCTGTAGAATTCCAGAAGTCTAATAGTCTTACTTCTCTCTGTGCCATCTCTGTTACCTTCAGTCCAAATTGGCAGCGTTTCTGCTGAGATGGTTGATTGGATCCATAAATGACACGCATAGTCTCTCTAGGAAACTCTTGTTCAGCAACACCTTTGGTGTTCTCCTCAGAGCATGCTTTCTCAATTTTTACAGTACGGACAGGCTGAGAATTTTCCAAGTCTTAAATTCTGGTTCCTTTTTGTTTAACAATTTATCTCTTTTGTCTCACATTTTGCTATAAGTAGCAAAGAGAAAACAGGCTGCACCTTCTACTCTTTGCTTATAAATCTCCTCAGCTAAATATGCAAGTTCATTGTACAAGTTCTCCTTTCCACAAAACGGTAGAACATAATTCAGCCAAGTTCTCTACTGCTTTGTAGCAAGGACAGCCTTTCCTCCAGTGTCCAATAACATGTTTCTCATATTTGTGCCCACCAAAAGCAATATTCTGTTCATGAAATACGTGTATTCTCTAACAATAGAAGCTTTCTCTACAACTCTCCTCAGTTTCTTAGCCCTCACCAGAATCACCTTTAATGTCCATAATTCTGCCAACAATCTATTTGAGGCAGTCTAGGCTTTTTCTGTCTCGTGCCTCAAAATTCTTCCAGCCTCTATCCATTAGCCAGTTCCAAAACCACTTTCACATTTTTAGGTAGCACCCTACTTCCCAGTACCAGAATCTGTATTAGTTTCCTCAGGCTGCGATAACAAAGTACCATAAACTTGGTGGCTTAAAACAACAGAAATTTGTTCTTTCATAGTTCTGGAGGGTAGAAGTCCAAAACAAGGTGTTGGCAGGGCCATGTTCTCTCTGAAGGCTGGAGGAGGGGACTCTTTGCCTCTGCTAGCTTCTGGTGGTTCCATGTGTTCTTTGGCTTGTGGCAGCATAACTCCAATCTCTGCCTCTGTCTACACATGGCTGTCTTCCCTGTGTGTCACTTTGTATCTCTTCCCTTTTTATAAGGATACCAGTCATACTGGAGTAGGGCCTACCTTAGTGCAGTATGATCTCATGTTAACTAATTACATCTGCAAAGACCTTATTTTCAAATAAAGTCAAATTCACAGGTACTGGAGGTTAGGGATTCAGCATATCTTTTTTAGGGACACATTTCAATCTATAAAAGCTGCTTATATCTTCATATTTGAAATCAGATTTTTATGGACAACATAGAGTTCAGTCATGCTTTTCTATCCATTCTCACAATCTCTATCTTTTTAATTTTAGCATTGATTTGTACTCTTTCTTTATTTGAAACAAACTTATTGGAAAACTTATAATCTCTGCAAAATGTAGTTTCCCTACTGTTACGAATTGAATTGTGTCCCCTTCAAATATATGTCAACTTGGCTAGGCCATGATTCCCAGTATTATGTAGTTACCACTGTTTTGTGATCTGATGTGATTATTGTGTGTGTTGTAAATCCTAACCTCTATGATGTTAATTTTACACGCAAGTAAAATTTTGCTGAAGATCATTCGAAAGTGGCTGCAGCACTACATCAACAGGGAACTGCTAGAAATTCAAGCCAGCTTCAGAAGAGGGCATGGAACCAGGGATATCATTGCTGATGTCAGATGGATCCTGGCTGAAAGCAGAGCATACCAGAAGGATGTTTACTAGTGTTTTACCGACTATACAAAGGCATTCAACTGTGTGGGTTGTAACAAATTGTGAATAACATTGCGAAGAATGGGGTTTCCAGAACACTTAATTGTGCTCATGAGGAGCCTGTACATAGATCAAGAGGCAGTTGTTCGGATAGAACCAGGGGATGCTGCGTGGTTTAAAGTCAGGAAAGGTGTGCATCAGTGTTGTATCCTTTTACCATACCTATTCAATCTGTATGCTGAGCAAATAATCTGAGAAGTTGGACTCTATGAAGAATTGGTCATCAGGATTGGAGGAAGACTCATTAACAGCCTGCATTATGCAAACGACACAACCTTGCTTGCTGAAAGTGAAGAGGACTTGAAGCACTTACTGATGAAGATCAAAGACCACAGCCTTCAGTATGGATTACACCTCAACATAAAGAAGACAAAAATCCTCACAACTGGACCAATAAGCAACATCATGATAAATGGAGAAAAGATTGAAGTTGCCAAGGATTTCATTTTACTTGGATACACAATCAACACCCATGGAAGCAACAGTCAAGAAATCAAGACACATTGCGTTGGGCAAATCTGCTTCAAAAGACCTCTTTAAAGTATCAAAAAGCAAAGATGTCACCCTGAAGATTAAGGTATACGTGACTCAAGCCATAGTATTTTCAGTCATATCATATGCATGTGAAAGCTGGACAGTGAATAAGGAAGACCGAAGAAGAATTGACACCTTTGAATGAATTATGATGTTGGCAAAGAATATTGAATATACCATGGACTGCCAAAAGAATGAAGAAATCTGTTTTGGAAGAAGTACAGCAAGAATGCACCTTAGAAGCAATGATGGCGAGACTATATCTCACATACTTTGGACATGTTATTAGGAGGGATCAGTCCCTGGAGAAGGACATCATGCTTGCTAAAGTAGACGATCTGTGAAAAACAGGCAGACCCTTAATGAGATGAATTGACACAGAGGCTGCAACAATGAGCTTGAGCATAACAATTGTGGGGAGGGTGCAGGACCAGGCAGTGTTTCATTCTGTTGTACGTAGGGTTGCTACGAGTCGGAACCAACTCAATGGCACCTAACAACAACAACAACAATGAAGTGGAGCCCTTTTTCAATTTTATTGGCCATTTGGATATTCAGTTTTGTGAAGTGCTGATTCAGGTTCTTTGCTCTTGTTTTTTTTGTATTTGCTTGTTGTTTGTAGAAGCTCTTTATATATTCAGACTACAGTACCTTTGTAGGATAATATGTATTACAAATATGTTTTCTCATTCTGTGGCTTGCCTTTTCAATTTCTTAATGGGTCTTTTAAGGAGCCCTGGTGGTGCAGTGGTTAAAGTGCTCAGCTGCTAATTGAAAAGTCGGCGGTTTGAACCTACCAGCTGCTCCACGGGAGAAAGATGTGGCAGTCTGCTTCTGTAAAGGTTTATAGCCTTGTAGACCCTATGGGGGCAGTTCTGCTCTGTCCTACAGGGTCACTATGAGTCGGAATTGACTCCACAGCAGTGGTTTGTTTGTTTTTTTTGGTTAATGGGTCTTTTGATGAACGTATGTTCTTAATTTTTATGTAGTCAAATTTATCAGCTTTTTTCCCTGGTATTTAGCAGTTTTATGTCCTATTTAAGTAATTATTACGTGAAAACCATGGTCCTTTATTGCTTTACTTCTCACATTTATCTTTGGAATTGATTTTTGTGTTTGAGATAAGACCAAGAATCATTTATTATCCCAAATGGATAATCAATTCTTGTAGCACTATTTACTAAAAACTCATCCTTCCCCCCACCCCATTTCACTGCCACCTTTTCATAAGTCAAGTGACCATGTCTGTGTTTGCCTGTTTCTGGACCCTCCGTTCTGTTCCATTGGTCTGTGTGACTACTCTTTTGTTGATACTATACTGGCTTTATTACCATAGCTTTATAAGAAGTCCTGATATCTAGTGGTCTGTCACCTACAGTTTTGTTCTCCAAGATTGTTTTGGCTGTTGTCTGTATTTCCATTTAATTTTAGAATCAGTTTGTCAGTCTTCATAAAAACACAAAGTCTTGGGATTTTGTTTGGAGTTGCATTGAAGTTGTACATCAATTTGGGGAAGAATGATATTTTTTACAATATTGAATCGTCCAGTTCATAAACATGGTATAAGTCCTCCATCTATTTAGATCTTTTTTTAAATTTTCTCAATATTTTTGTAATTTTCAGTGTAGAGGTCTTGCACATCTTTTGTAAGAATATTTTCCTGGAGATTTGATTGTTTATTTTTAG
>NW_004444027.1:5384251-5443630 GCF_000243295.1 Trichechus manatus latirostris
TAAATAATATAAAATTTACCATTTTAACCATTGTAAAGTGTACAATTCATTGTCATTAAGTACATTCATAATGTTGTGCAACTATCATCATTATTTAGTTCCAGAACTTTTTCATCACCCCAAAAGGAAGCCCTATGCCCAGTAAGCAGTCACTCCTCATTCCTTCTTTCCCCTGGAAACCACTAATCTTTTTTTTTTTTTTTTTTGGTCTCTGTGAATTTGCCTGTTATGGCTATTTCCTATAAATAGAATTACACAATATGTGATCTTTTCTGTCTGGCTTCTTTCACATAGCGTAATGCTTTCAAGGTTCATCCATGTATCAATACTTTATTCCTTTTTATGGGTGAATAAAATTCCATTGTACGGATATACCACATTTTGTCTGATAGACTTTTGGGTTGTTACCACCTTTTGACTATTGTGAATAGTGTTGCTGTGAACATTTGTATATAAGTTTTGATATTTTATCATCCTTAATGTTTAATTCAATATATGTACATATTGAATTTAAATTTTAATTGTGTTTTTTTTTTTTTTCACTGATCATAGGGTATTTGGGAGTTTGTTGCCTTATTTCCAAATGATTGGATATTTTCTAGGTTTTCTTGTAATTCTACTTTAATTCCATTTTGGTCTTAGAACAGTCTCTGAATGATTTCAGTACTTTGAAGTTTGCTCAGGCTAATTTAGCTCCTAGAATATGGCCAGTTTTTAATAAAGATTCAATGTGCCTTTTAAATAGGGTTCATTCATTGATGGGTATCATGATTATATATGTCATTTAGGTCAAGTTTGTAATGGGTTTTTTAGATTTTCTATATTCTTAATGAATTTTTGTCTGACTCTTCTGTCATTTATTGAAAGAGGTCTATCAGTCTCTTGTCCTGATTGTGGATTTGTTATATCTTCTTTTAGTTCTGTCAATTGCTTAAAATAATTTGAAGCTGTGTTATTTGGTGCATATGAATTTGTATTTGCCTTTTGGTAAATTGACTCTTTTATATTTATGAAATGATCTTCTTTACCTCTAGGAATACTTCTTGCCGTAAAGTCTATTATTTCTGAAGTTAGTATACCACACTAAGTTTCTTTTGGTTAGTACTTACATGGTTTATCTTTCTTCCTTCCTTTTACTTTCAGCCTATCTGTGTTCTTATATTGAAAGTGTGTCTTTTGTAAACAGCATAAAGGGTTTTTTTTTTTCCTGTTTTTATTTTTACCGACTCCAACAGTCTTAGTCTTTTACTTAGAGTTTTTTCCATTTCATTTAAAGTCATTAGTAATCTACCATGTGATGTTTCTGTCTACCATCTTATTTGATTTCAGTTTGTCCAAAATATTTTACATATTTTTCTTTCCTCTCATTCCATCTTTTGGATTATTCTGCTTTTCTCTCTGTTACCTTGATAGTTGTACATTCTTTTAGTGGTTACCCTTGAAATTATGACACATACCTTTGACTTCCAATATTCTAATAAAAGTAATTACTTGAACCACTCTGCAGTAGTGTTCCACTGACTCCCTCCCATGTTTTCCATTTTATTATTATGCATATTAAATTTGTATGTATTTTAAGACACTACTGTTATTATTTTTGTTGGTACAGAAAATGTAATTATATTTACTCGCATAGCCGCCCTTTCTGTTGCTCTTAATTCTTTTTGAGTTTTTTTTTTTTTTTAATCATTTTTCTTCTGTCTGAAGAACTGTCTAATCATTCCTTTTAATACAGGTTTGCTGGTGACTTATTTTCTCAGTTTTTATGATTCTGAAAATATCTTTACTTTGTCTTCATCTGAGAAGGATATTTTCACTGGGTGTGGAATTCTAGGTTGGCAGTTATGTTCTCTCAGCTCTTCAAAGAAGTCATTCCATTGTTTTCTGAAGTCAACTCTAAGTGTTACTATTGCTCTCCCAAAGGCAATGTGTCCTTTTTCCTCTCACAACTTTTAAAATATTTATTTGATTGTCAACAATTTGAATACGATGTGCCAAAGTGTGGTTTTCTTTGTATTTATCCTTCTTGGGGTTTGCAGAACTTCTTGAATGTGCAGGTTGTTATTTTAGCCAGTTTTGGAAAATTCTTAGCCATCATCTTTTTATATATTTCTGCTGCCCCATTCTCTCTCTCCTCCCCTTTTGAAATTCCATGTATGCATATGTTAGACCTTTGCATATATTTTACATGTCTATTATGCTCCTTTTTTTTGTATTTTTTTTTTTTTTACTTTTTGTTAGTAAGCGTCTGTTTGATATTTTCTATTGCCTTGTTTTCCATTATGCCAGTCCTGTATTCTCCTATGTCCAACTTGTTCTTAATTTCAGTAATCATATATTCTAGTTACAGAATTTCCATTTGATTCCTGTTCTAGTAGATTCCAATTTTCGGGTGAGATTCTTTATCTTTTATTTTATCTTATTGAACATATTAGTCATAGTTACATACAGTCTCATCTGTTAACTTCAGTATCTGGATCACTAAAACATTGGTTTTTTTTTTTTTCCACCCTTGGTTTTCAGTCATATAGTCCTGTCTCTTGGAATGCCCATTAATTTTTTGTTGAGTACCAGACATTCTAAAATATTAATGAGGTTCCAGATGATGTTATACTACTCTAGAAAAAGTTTACCCTTTCTTTTGCTTGGCAGATAAATAGGGGAATAACATCTTAATTCAGTCTGGGACTGAACTGAGTTGAGGCTGGGTGACAGTTTTGGTAACTCTCTGTCTCTCTCTGATTTGTCTCTGCTGCTGTGGCACAGCGGTTAAGAGCTTGGCTAGTAACCAAAAGGTCAGCAGTTCGAATTTACCAGCTGTTCTTTGGAAATTCTATGGGGCAGTTCTGCTATGTCCTATAGGGTCACTATGAGTTGGAACTGACTCAGTGGCAACAGGTTTGGTTTCTTTTTTACTAAGGTGTAGTCATGCAGGGCTTCCAGATGAGAGTCTTATATGTTCAGTCCGCCTGGCAGGGCCTGAACTCTAATCTGTATCTCCTTGGCCTGATCCAAAAACCCAAACCCACTGCCATCTAGTTGATTCTGACTCATAGTGACCCTGTAGGATAGAGTAGAACTGTCCCATAGGGTTTCCAAGGCTGTAAATCTTTAAGGAGGCGGACTGCCATATCTTCCTCCCGCGTAGCGGCTGGTGGGTTCAAACTGCCTACCTTTTGGTTAGCAGCTGAGTGCTTTAATCGCTGCACTACCAAGGCTCCTTTTGGCCTGATAAGACTGCCAGAATCTCCACTCTGCTTTTCAGAGGCTTTCTGGATAGCTTCTTAGCCTTCTTACCTGTATAGCTTCAGAATTTTCAATTATCTTAAAGGGAAAACTGGCTTTGTGTCAAACTCAGCTCTTGGTACCGCCCTTTTCACCTAGATCGTTTTCCTTTAATTTCCAATTTTGTATTTACAGCTTTGTAAGACCACCAAAAAGCTCCACTGGTGCTGTGATTCTTTAGCACCAGTCTAGACAAAGCTTGGGTTCTCAGCCTTGTACCCAGATTTAATAGATGCCTTCTAGAAAAAGTGGCTGCAGTTATCAGTTCCTTCTCCGTGCTTCTCCACTCTCTAGGATCTTGGTTCCTCTAGTTCTTTTGCTTCAGTTCTCCAATAGCCACAAATAGATATTTTAAAACATTTTCTTCTGTCTTTTTATGTTGTTCTTGGTGAAAGCATTGGTTTACCACAGTCTACTCATCATTCTTGTAAGTAATAGTCACATACAGTTTATCATCACATGTAGTTTATCATCACGTACAATTTATTGTTACATATAGGTCATCACATCCATTTTACAGTTAACTTCTTTGACCTCAGTTTTTTAAAGTGATTTCTGATTTTCTGACTGCATCTGGTAGTCTTTGCATTATCTGTAGAGACTTCTGGAAAGCATTATACATCACTGTAGAAATGAGCAGATTGATTCTTACTCAGTAGAAAGGCCTGAAGGTGAAAATATCCATTATCAGTTCAAAATCAGCAATGACTCTGAAACTATATAAAGAAGTGGAAAAAATATTTGGTAGTTAAAAGCCCAGTTGCACATTTCTGGGGGTATTTGATCTATTCCTGTGGTTGTAATGATTATTTTAGTATGGTTTTAAGTTTGGGACTACTATTTTTTGTTTGTTTACTTATTATCAGCTTACGGTGCGAGCTCTTTATATCATATGATTTCAGAGTTTAAAGAACTCTGTTTAAAAAGGTTTTAAAAATGTAAAAAGAACAGGAAAACATGAGACAAAGATCAGAGATCCCTTCCTCTCCTCTTGTCCCCAAAACAACTACAAGTCGTCCCTCGGTATCCACACGGGATTGGTTCTAGGACCCAATACCAAAATGCAAGGATGCTCAAATCCTTTATATAAAATGACATAGTATTTACATATAACCTATGCACATCCTCCTGCATACTTTAAATCATCTCTAGATTACTTATAATACCTAATAGAATGTAAAAGCTTTGTGAATAGTTGTTTCATCACAATTGAAGACTTGCTCTGGAAGGTAGCCTTTCTCTTCTGTGAGTTTCTTGAGCTCTTCTGGGAGCACTGATGCTGCCTTGACATCAGTTGCTGATTCTCCCATGATCTTGAAGTTCTTGAGGCTGTAGTGCTTTACAGAGCTAGCCAGCCATCCCTTACTAGCCTGAATCTCCTTCCTCTTGCTCTCCTCAATCCCCTCCCACTTAGCCTTTGACCACTTCATTACTTTTTAGGAGCCATTTTTTCACAGAAACAGTGGGTGTGCACAACACAAGCGGCGAACCAATGAGCCGCAATGCAAACAATGCTCAAACACTGAGTGCTGGAGAGAGACTGAGGATTCATGAGATGGCGCGAGGCTACAGCAGGTGTATGCCTACACATCAGTTTATTTGCATGAATTCAGCATAGTGTTCGCCGAGCGGCAAATTCAAGTTTTGCATTTTGGAGCTTTTTTTTTTTTCCTGAATATTTTCCATCTGCCGTTGGTTGGATCTGTTGATGCAGAACCCGTGAATACAAAGGGCCAACTGAACTACTATGTATAACTATCTCTCTTCCTCCCCTTCTCCCTCTCTTTCCTCCTTTTACTGTTAGACCTCCCTCTACTACTGATACATGTTAATTGAAGAAACCATAGAAATTAAAATACATAAAAGAAAATTAAAATGTCTTATAATCCCACCACCAAGCAGTACTCAGTCTTTTGAACATTTTGGTACATGTGTTTTGCTTTTTCTTCCTATATAAAAATGGATCGTCTTGTATATTAGTGGTTCTCAGCCTTGCCACTTCAATAGTATCAACCTGTAGCAATTAAAATATACATATAGATTCTGGAATCCACTCAAACTTATTGAATCAATATCTTCCAGGGCTTCAGACTGGTTCATTCAGGTTCAAACTCCTGAAATCTTCAGGAGTAAGGCTAGGAGAGTTTTGTTTTTAAAAAAACACAACTCCCATTTAGAATTTTAAAAATAACCTTGAAAAATTTTTTAAATGGAAAAACTTAATATTGTAATATACATAGCTTTAACTTGTATATAGTTCTTTATCTAATTTTTTAATTTTAACTTTTTCCTAGCCATTCCACCCTATGGTGAATCTGGATTGCTCTCGGGATTTCCGGCCATTTCTTTGTGCACTCTATGCACCTATTTGTATGGAATACGGACGTGTCACACTTCCTTGTCGTAGGCTGTGTCAGCGGGCCTACAGCGAGTGTTCGAAACTCATGGAAATGTTTGGTGTTCCTTGGCCTGAAGATATGGAATGTAGTAGGTACGAAAATCACAGATTTTCATGGATCGTTTCTTATGTTGCAATATGTTTAAAATTACTTGTTTTCTTCTATGTCATCAGTTTTCCAGAAATTATTTTTGAAGTCTACATTCGGAAGAGCGCACACATTAGTCATCAGTTTTGAACGGCAGTATCAGCTTCAGAGTTGATCAGTGCCTTAGGAATTTAGAAGTACTAAATGAAAGAGTTAGAAAGAAAAAGAGTTTCTGTAAAGAAATTTTTTAAAAAATTAAGAAATATATAATCAAGACATTCAGTTGATTTTTCTCTTTTTAAAGGTTTTTTTTTCCTGGTTAAAAAAGTAATGCCATTTATGAAAAATTGGAAAATACAGAAAAACACATAGAAGAAAATCACTGTGTTAGTAATGTCATCATTGTAGGGGGCTTAAATACCTTTATGATCACATATGTTAATGACTGAAAGTTATGTCAATTCTGTTTTTCTGTCATTCGTTATCATACCAGATCTAGAAAACATCAGATGTGTTTCAAATGACTTCTACTACATAGACTGCAAGCATTTCCTAAAGGTTTGAAGATTAATTTACTGGACAGTCTTATAGGTTTGCATGAGAGAACATTATTATTATTAGCAAAGATATACTGTATTTTTTATATAATAATGTACTTTTTGTATTCTGAAATCTTTTAAGGATAAAGAATAATAAGATGAATACCTATGTACTTGTTATTATCTAGCTTTGTCCAGTCTTAATATTTTGCAATATTTGCTTCAGATTTTTTTGAGAAGTAAACAATACAGATAGAGTTGAAGGTTCTTTGGAACCCATCTTGATCTCATGCCCTTCTTTCCCCCTCAGAGGTGAGGTAATCATTATTCTGAATTTGTTGTTAATCATTCCCATGTTTTTTTTATTCTGTCTCTGTGTGTGTATGTGTTTGTGTGTGTGTATGAGTCTGTGTGTGTGTGTGTGTGTGTGTGTGTGTGTGTATGTATGTATATGTTTGTATCTGTAGGTCTGGCTCATTCCTTTTAATTGCTATATAGTAGCCATTTATATAATAGTCTTTAGTTATTTAGCCATCTCCTACTGATGGTCACTTAGGTTATTTCCAGGTTTTTGCTGTTACAAGCTATACTACACTAAACATTCTTTTCTTCTACATTTTTTAAAGTAATTTTTTTTTTTTTTTGTTATCTCACAATAGCTCTTGGAGGTAGAGAAAGCAGGTGTTGTTACTCTCATTTGACATGTGGAGGAACTTAAAAAATAAAACGTGCATTAATTAGTTTCTTATTAATATCACTGACATTTTACTTTCTCTTATTTGTTGACTCTATTTCCCAACTATTTGATTTGTTCTCTTATGTAGCCTCATCTAACTATTCATCCACTTTCCCAAACACCTGGCTATAGTCCCTTCTTTGAAAGTCTGTAAATTTCTTGATACTTGTAACAACAGTTGTAAATTGCCTGGCAAGGGCTCTCTTTCATGTTTTTTGCATCTAACTTCCATTGTTTACTAATCTTTTTATTTTAACAACTTGTATACAAGTGTATAAATTTCGTTATAATCTATTTATGTGTTTGGATAGGATTATACCTATTTTATGTCCTTGCTATTGCCTGGGATTCTGGTAAAATAGTCTTTTGTAATAACCTTTCATTCTTCCACATCTCACATACTCTTGTTCCTACTGTACCTGTTCTTCAACTTCATGGACATCCCCAGACTTTTGATTTTCTTTTTTTTTTTCCCCCATAAGGGCACCTTCCTGATCTAATTTATTTCTTTATTTAGATTAGACTTTGTGGTTCATCACTTGAAATACACTTTTGCTAGCAATTTCAACTCATTCCTTCCACTGGTGAAACTCCAACTCTAGATCAATCCAGCCAATTTCTTACAAATTAATTATGTTGTATATTTAGTGATTTAAGTCATAGCTGTTCTATTAGCTCATTGTCGCTACTCGTCCTTGGTCAGGAAAGTTTCTGTTCATTCCCCTCAGCAGTATGCCAAATCTGTATCACTCATTTCAAATGTATATGTCACTCTCAACGTCAGCCTGTCCTCGTTTCCTAAAAATCATTTAGACCATTATGTGTGAACTACTATGATCTGCTACATTTCAGACCAACATTTCTCAATTTTCTTTCTTGGATCCTCTTCCTTTTCCTGCCCCTTGAATATCGGTGCTTCCCAGAATTTGGTTCCTGTTCTCTGCTGATTCTACATGGTTTCCCTGGATAATCTCATCTTACTGAGTTTAACTATTATTCATGCACCAGTAACTCTCAAACCTAAACCTGTAGCCCTGACCTCTCCCTGTTAAGCTCCAAATCTGCATATCTAGCAGCCATTGGAAATCCTAACCTGAATTTGTCTCAGATACCTCAATTTCAACACATCTAAAATTTATCTCATTTCTTTCGCTCATTTTTTTAATCTCTGGAAGTTACCTTTTATTCCTCCTTCATCAGCCTCAGCCGCCACATCCAATTCATCCAATCAGTTATAAATCATTTTGCTTTTATCTAATTAATTTCAAATCTGCCTCATTCTCACTGCCTTGGCTGGCTTTAGTTCCAGCCCAACTGATAGCCTTGCCTCCATTTTCATCCATTTCAAGTCTGATTTCCACACTGCTCCTAGTCCTCTGTCTGATTACTTGGGTTAGGGTTATATAAACATAGTCATTCAGCGCTCATTAATTTAACAAATATTAATTAAATGTCTTCTATGTGTGCTGGTCACTATCTTGAATGTTGAAGATGAGCGGTGAACAAAAATCCCTGTTCTTATAAAGCTCAAATTCTAGTGATAGGTGATAACAAATCATGTCAGTTGGTGATGAATGCTAAGAAAGAGCAAGGTTAAGTGATAGTGATACAATATTGGGAGGAATTGACTCTACTTTATGTAGGGTCATCAGGGAAGGCCTTTCTAATAACAAGGCATTAGACTAGGGACCTGAATGAATTGAGAGAACAAACTATACAGATATCTGGGGAAGAACAGTCCAGGAAGAGGAAACAGAGCAGTGCAAACTTTGAAGTGGAAGCGTGCTTGGTATAGTTAAGAACAACAAGGAGACCAATGAGGCTGGGCCAAGTAAGTGAGAGAATGGGAGGAAATAAGATCAGAAAGGTAATGGGGGAGGTCCGGGAGGAGTATGTAGATCACATAGGGTTTTGTAGCTCTAGTAGGGAATTTGGATTTGACTCTGAGTGAGACTGGAAGCCATTAAAGAGTTTTGAACAGAAGAGAGACCTCATCATGAGCAGAGGATATCTCTGGCTGCTGTGTGGAAACAGGGAGATAAATTGGGATGCCATTGCAGAAGTCTAGGGAAGAGGTACTGGTGATTCAGACTAGGCAGCAGCAGTGGAGAAAGTGAGAATTTTAGATTATGGATATATTACAAAGTAGAGGGATAGGAATTGCTGGTAGGTTGTTTGTGAGGTATGTATGAGAGAGAAGAGGTGTCAAGGATGACTGCAAGGTTTTTGACCTGAGCCACTGGAAGAATGGAATTACCAGCTATGGGGGTGAGAAAATCTAAGGAGTGGAAATCAAGAATTTGGTTTTGTAAGAGCTAAAGATTGAGATGCCTATTAAATATCGAGGTGTATATGTTGAGTTGGCAGTTAGATATACAAATATATCCATAGAAAATAATAGTATTATTTTACATGGTTTTAAATTTTACATCAGTGTTTTTTTTTAATATATATACATACACACATACATATAAAAAAAAGTACATACGTGTAAAAAAAACCCAAGCCCATGGCTGTCGAGTCGAATTCGATTCATAGCGATCCCATAGGACAGAGTAGAACTGCCGCATAGGGTTGCCAAGGCTGTAAATCTTTACAGAAGCAGACTGCCACGTCTTTCTCCTGTGGAGTAGCTGGTGGGTTATGAAATGCCAGCCTTTAAGTTAGCAGCCTAGTACTTAACCAATGTGCTGCCAGAGCTTCTATATACGTAATGCATGCGTGCATATATACATACATACACATATGTATGCACACATATGTATGCATGTTTCTGCAACATGCTTACCTCTCCAACCTCAGTCCTGTTGCAAGTCCTGCACACTTTATGTTCCAACAATACTAAACACCCTCTGTTCAAACTTCAGTGCCTTTGCTTGCATTTGCTCACTTGAATGCCTTGTTTACCTGGTAAATGCTGATTCAGAATCCTGTATTTAGGGACTTACTCTATGAAGTCTTTACTAACCCTTTCCCCTGAAATAATTAATCCTTCTCTTTATCATTTTTATACCTTAAATAGATTTTGATTGCCTTGGTTATCACAATGCTGTATTTTGCGTTGTGTTTACAAGTTTGTGACTCCTTCTAGACTTAAGAATAGAGATCCTGTTTTGTTCTTTTTCTTTTTTAATCTTTAACCCTTGCATGGTTCCAATGAATACTTGAATACAACAAGTTTCTGTAGTTCAGCTTTACAATTCTAAGCCCTGTGAAGAAAATAGTTTGTATTAGAAAATAAAAGATTTAAATATATTAATCAGGGTTATAGCATAAAGTTATGCGTGCATTTGGCAATCTTAATGTCAGTTGTAGTTTCTTGGAAGCTGTTTGATGAAAACTAACCAGTAAACATCTAGTTAGTGGGAGATTGAAGGTTTATACCTGATACAGGCAGGAAAATCGAAGATGAAGGAAATTATGAAAATAGTGTCCTTAGTCACATAAGTATAGTCTATAACACAACCCTTTTTCTTTGTCCTGAGGCTATGATGCTTTCTCAAGTGTCTCTGGATTGACTCCCTCTGGAACCTCATCAAAATAGATTTCTGGGCCCTAACCACAGACATATTAAATATGATTTGTGGCAGTGGAGACCAGGAATCTGCATTATAAAAACATCCCCAAGTTTTTCTTACATACACCAAAGTTTGAGAATAACAGAATTAGAGAATGCAATGAGTTAGAGAAAAATCAAGGATGGTAGCAAGACCTACTTGATGTTAGACATCTGGAGGGCCTTTAATTAACCAATAGGATAAGTGGAGAATGAATATGAGATGGGAAGAAAAGATCCAAAAAACCGAGCCACTTGAAAGGATTTTTTTTTTTTTTTAATATTGTATTGTGTTTTAGGTGAAAGTTTACACAGCAAATTAGGTTTCCATTTAAGAATGTTTATACAGATTGTTCTGTGACATTGGTTACAGTTTTCACAATGTGTCAGCATTTTCATTATTCCCATTCTGTTTGTTCTGTTTCCATTGATAAAGCTTCCCTGCCCCTCCTTGCCTTCTCATGTTTGCTTTTGGGTAAATGTGGATCGTTTGGTCTCGTACAGTTGATTGTTTAAGGGAGCACATTACTCACGGGTGATATTGTTTATTTTAAAAGACAATCTATTATTTATTTTGTTGTTGTTGTTGTGTGCCGTTGAGCCTATTCAGACTCATAGTGACCCTATAGGGCAGAGTAGAACTGCCTCTTAGGGTTTCCTAAGCTGTAAATTTTTTTTTTTAATTGTACATTAGATGAAGGTTTACAGAGCAAATTAGATTCTCATTAAACAATTAATACACATATTGTTTTGTGACATTGGTTGCCAACCCCACGACTTGCCATACTGTCCCCTTCTCAACCTTGGGTTCCCCCTTACCAGCTTTTCTGTCCCCTCCTGCCACTCGTCCTTGCCCCTGGGCTGGTGTTCCCAAATAGTCTCGTTTTGTTTTATGGGCCTGTCTAATCTTTGGCTGAAGGATGAACCTCAGGAGTGAGAGTGACTTCAGTATTGAGTTAAAAGCGTATCTGGGGCCATAGCCTTGGAGTTTTCTCCAGTCTCTGTCAGACCAGTATGTCTGATCTTTTTTTGTGAGTTAGAATTTTTTTGTACATTTTTCTTCTACTCTGTCCTCTACTGTGATCCCTGTCAGAGCAGTCTTTGGAGGTAGCCAGGCACCATCTAGTTGTGCTGGACTCAATCTGGTGGAGGATGTGGTAGTTGTGGTCCATTAGTCATTTGGACCTTGTGTCTTTGGTTTTCTCCATTCTCCCTTGCTCCAGATGAGGTGGGACCAGTGGAGTATCTTAGATGGCCACTCAACAAGCTTTTAAGACCCTAGATGCTACTCACCAAAGTAGAATGTAGAACATTTTCTTCATAAACTATGTTATGCCAAATGAGCTAGATGTCCCGAGACCATGGTACCCAGCCCTCAGCCCAGTGATTTGGTCCCTCAGGGTGTTTGGATGTGTCTATAAAGCTTCCATGACCTTGTCTTGGTCAAGTTGTGCTGACTTCCTCAGTATTGTGTACTTTCTTACCCTTCACCAGAGTTTCTGCTTATCTGTTGTGTAGTTAGTGTTTTTCCCTACCCAGCCCCCAGTAACCATCAAAGATTGTTTCTGTGTGTAAACTTTTTCATGAGTTTTTATAATAGTGATCTCATACAGTATTTGTCCTTTTGTGATTGACTTATTTCGCTCAGCATAATGCCCTTCAGATTCATCCATGTTGTGAGGTGTTTCTCAGATTCATCATTGTTCTTCATTGTTGTGTAGTATTCCATTGTGTGTATGTACCCTGGTTTGTTTATCCATTCCGCTATTGATGGGCTCTTAGGTTGTTTCCATCTTTTTGCTATTGTGAATAATGCTGAAATGAACATGGATGTGCACATGGCTATTTGTGTGACGGCTTTTATTTCTCTAGGATATATTCCTAGAAGTGGGATTGCTGGATCACATGGTATTTCTATTTCTAGCTTTTTAAGGAAGTGCCATATCGTTTTCCAAAATGGTTGTACCATTTTACATTCCCACCAGCAGGGCATAAGAGTTCCAATCTCCCCACAGCCTCTCCAACATTTATTTCTTTTTTATGATTAGTGCCAGTAATGTCGGGGTGAGATGATATCTCATTGTAATTTTGTGTTGCATTTCTCTAAGGGCTAATGATCGCAAGCATTTCCTCATGTGTCTGTTAGCCACCTGAATGTCTTGTTTGGTGAAGTGTTTGTTCATATCCTTTGCCCATTTTTTAATGGGATTATTTGTCTTTTTGTTGCAGAGGTGTTGGAGTTTCCTAAAGATTTTAGAGATTAGACCTTTGTCAGATTTTTCATAGCCAAAATTTTTTTCCCAGTCTGTAGGTTCTCTTTTTACTCCTTTGGTGAAGTCCTTTTGATGAGCGTGAGTGTTTACTTTTTCTATCCCTGTTATCTAGCTTATCTTCTGATGTTTGTGTATTGTTATAGTTTGTATCCTATTTATGCCGTGTATTAGGGCCTCTAGCATTGACCCTCTTTTTTCTTCTACATAAATCTTTATAGATTTCAGTTTTATATTTAGGTCTTTGATCCATTTTGAATTAGTTTTTGTGTATGGTGTGAGGTACTGGTCCTGTTTGATTTTTTTACAGAGGGACGTCCAGTTTTGCCATCACCATTTGTTAAAAAGACTGTCTTTTCCCCATTTAATGAACTTTGGGCCTTTGTTGAAGATCAGGTGACCGTAGATGGATGGATTTACATCTAGGTTCTCGATTTTGTTCCATTGGTCAGTGTATCTGTTGTTGTACCAACACCAGGCTATTTTGACTACTGTAGCTGTATAGTAGGTTGTGAGGTCAGGTAGTGCAAGTCCTCCTACTTTATTCTTCTTCTTCATTAGTGCTTTACTTATCCGGGGCCTCTTTCCTTTCCATATAAAGTTAATGATTAACTTTTCCATCTCATTAAAAAATACTGTTGGTATTTGGATCGGGATTGCATTGAGATTTGTAGATTGCTTTGGGTAAAATTGACATTTTCACAATGTTGAGTTTACCTATGCATGAGCATGATATGTTTTAACATTTATGTAGGTCTCTTTTGGTTTCTTGCTGTAGAGTTTTGTAGTTTTTTTTTTGTATAGGACTTTTACATCCCTGTTTAGATTTATTCCTAAGTATTTTATTTTTTAGGGGCTATTATAAATAAATAGTACTGCTTTCCTAATTTCCTTTTTGTAGTTCTCTTTAGCCAATCTACTATTTGGCTGGAAGGTGACCTACAGGATTGGCTTCAGTTCCAAGTCCAAAGGGTATCTTAGGGCAGTAGTCTTAGAGGTTCCTCTGTTCTCTATCAGTCCAGTAAGTCTATCCTGTTTTGGAAACTTGAATTTTGTTCTACGTTTTTCTCTTATTCTACCTGGGACCTTCTATCGTATCCCTGGTTAGAAAGGTCGGTAGTGGTAACCAGGCACCATCTAGTTCTTCTGATCTCAGGCTAGAAGAGACCATGGTTCTTGTGGACTGTTAGTCCTGTTGACTAGTTTCTTCTTTGAGTCTTTTGTTTCCTTCATTCTCTTTTGCTCCAGACGAGTAGAGACCAATAGCTGTGTCTTAGATGGCCACTTGCAAGCTTTTTAAGACCCCAGACACTACTCACCAAACTAGGATATAAAACATTATCTTTTATGAACTATATTATATCAGTTGACTCAGTTGTCCTGCAAGACTATGGTCCTAAACCTTTTAACCCAATAAACCAATCCTGCGAGTTATTTGGATATGTCTAGGAAGTCTCCATAACTGTGCCCCCTTTGTACTTCATTGTATACATGAATATATATGCAGCACACACAAACACGTATATACATATGCCTATAGCTACACCTATACATGCATGCGCGTATACTCACATAAGCCTTCCTATACACATATATGCATACATATCTACCTATGTAGCCACACATTTTTGCTTGTTATTACTGTTGTTGCAAAATTGTATATGTTATAGCATTTACTGAAATAGTCCCTTATTTTTGCATACTTCGTAGTGTCTTCATTTCCCTTGGCCAAGTTGTGCAGACTGCACCCATAGTAGGTATTGCCTTTTCCATCACCAAAATTAACCAGTGTCTACTATCAAATCCCTGGTAACTGTCAAAGAACATTGCTTTCTGTGTGTATACCTATTCTTGACTTTTTATAAAAGTGAGACCATACAATATTCGTCCTTTTGTTTTTGACTTATTTTACTCAGCGTAATGTCCTCCAGATTCATCCATGTTATGTTTCACAGACTCCTCATTATTCTTTATAGTTGCATAGTATTCCATTGTATGTATGTACCACACTTTGCTTGTCCATTCGTCTGTTGATGGGTACTTAGGTTGCTTCCATCTTTTTGCTATTGTGAATAATCCTGCAGTGTACGTATGTCTATTTGTGTGTCACTGCTCTTGTATCTCTAGCATATGTACCTAAGAGTGGGATTGCTGGATCATAAGATGTTTCTATTTCTAGCTTTTTGAGGAAGTGCCGTACTGTTTTCCCTAGTGGTCGTACCATTTTACAATCCCACCAGCAGTGTATAAGAGTTTCTGTCTCCCTACAACCTCGCCAGCATTTGTTGTTTTCTTTTTTGATACTTGCCATTTTTGCAGGGGTGAGATGATTTCTTATTGTAGTTTTGATTTTATTTCTGTAATGGCTAATGAAGGAGCCCTGGTGCGCAGTAGTTAAAGTCTTCAGATGCTAAACAAAGGTCAGCGATTTGGACTCACCCACTGCTCCATGGGAGAAGGATGTGGCAGTCTGCTTCCGTAAAAGATTTACAGCCTTGAAAACCCTATGGGGCAGTTCTGCTCTGTCCTATAGGTTCACTATGAGTTGGAATCAGCTCGATGGTAGTGGGTTTGGTTTTAATGTTTAATGATTGCAAGCATCTTTTGATGTGTTCGTTAGCTACCTGAATGTCCTCTTTGGTGAAGTATCTGTTCATGTCCTTTGCCCATGTTTTGATTGGATTGTTTGTCTTGTTCAGTTGTTGAAGTTCTCTGTTTATTTTCGAAATTGGACCGTTACCGGATATGTCATTGCCAAAGATTTTTTCCCCAGTCTGTAGGTTCTCTTTTTACTCTTTTGGTAAAGTCTTTCAATGAGCATAAGTATTTAAGTTTTAGGAGGTCCCAGTTATCTAATTTACCTTTTATTGTTTTTGCATTTTTTGTTATGTTTGATAGACTGTTTGTGCTAAAGATTAGGTCCTCCAGTTTTGTCTCTGTTATCTTCCACGAATGTTATAGTTTTAGGTCTTTGATCCCTTTTCAGTTAGTTTTTTTGTATGTTGTGAGGTTTGGGTCCTGTTTCATTTTTCTGCAAATGAATATCTAGTTTTGCCAGCACCATTTGTTGAAGAGACAGTTTCTTCCCCATTGAATGGACTTCGACCTTTTCAAAGATCAGCTGCCTGTAGATGGATGGATTTACTTCTGGGTTCTCAATTCTATTCCATTGGTCTGTATGTCTGTCACTGAACCAGTACCAGGCTATTTTGATTACTGTGGCTCTATAGTAAGTTTTGACATCAGGAAGTGTGAGGCCTCCTACTTTGTTTTTCTTCTTCAGTATTTCTTTAGCTGTTTGGGGCCTCTTTCCTTCATATGCAAGGATTTTTAATGCTAATATGATTCAGAGTACCTTGGGCCATACAATTATGGGAATATTTTTAACTCTTATGATTAAGTGATTAAATAGGTTCTATTTGAGTCGAGTAAATTCATGACTACGCTGTATTTAAAGTTAGAAGAAAGTAACTTTCTGCTTACTATTCTTTTGTTAGAAGTTAGATGAAATTAAAGATTAAAAAATGAGCTGTAGAATCATACCCATGTATTTTTATATTTTGAAATCTTACTCTAAACTGTATATCCTAAATAAATACTATATATGTACTGTTACGTATTGGAGCCCTGGTGGCAGAGTGATTAAGAGTTACAGCTGCCAACCAAAAGGTCTGCAGTTCAAATCCACCAGCCACTCCTTGGAAACCCTATGAGGCAGGTCTACTCTGTTGTATAGAGTCACTATGAGTCGGAATTGACTTGATGGCAATGGGTTCCGGGTATGCTTGGCAATTTTAATAGAGAGTCCTGGTGGTGCAGTGGTTAAGTACTTGGCTACTGTCTTAGTCATCCGGTGCTGCTCTAACAGAAATACCACAAGTGGAGGGCTTTTACAAAGAGAGTTTTTTCTCTCACAGTCCAGTAGGCTACAAGTCCAGATTCAGGGCGTCAGCTCCAGGGGAATGCTTTCTCCGTTAGCTCTGGAGGAGGGTCCATGTCATCAATCTTCCCTTGGTCTGGGAGTTTCTCTGTGCAAGAACCTCAGGTCCAAAGGATGCGCTCTGCTCCTGGCACTGCTTTCTTGGTGGTATGAGGTTCCCATGTGTCTCTGCTTGCTTCTCTCTTTTATATCTCAAAAGAGATTGGCTTAAGACATTTGTAGACCTCATCAGTATAACCTCATCATAGTGATAGTTTACAACACATAAGGAAATCACATTAGATTACAAAATGGTACACAATCATACAATACTGGGAATCATGACCCAGCCAAGTTGACAGATATTTTTGAGGGACACAATTCAATCCATGACAACTGCTAACCAAAAAGGTTGAAAGTTTGAACCCACCAAGCACTCCATGGGAGAAAGATGTGGCAGGCAGTCTGCTTCTGTAAAGATTTACAGCCTTGGAAACCCTATGGGGCAGTTCTACTTTGTCCTATAGGGTTGCTATGAGTCAGAATTGACTTGATGGCAATGGGCACTGTTTTTGAAGCCAAAACAAAAATAAGTATAAAACCGTATCGTTTTTTGTCAGCTATGGAAGATCTAGTTATATGGCTCACAAACAAAATATCACCATCTACTTTATTCCTACTTATTTTCATTGCATTCCAATGACATAAGGATAAATAAGGTCATTGGTGATAAATTGGAAATCCAAATTGTTAGGTGACAGTAATGTCCTAATGATTAAAAATGGTTCTCGTCTTGTATTTTTTTAGGTTTCCAGATTGTGATGAGCCGTATCCTCGACTTGTGGATCTGCATTTAGCTGGAGATCCTACGGAAGGAGCCCCAGTGGCAGTGCAGAGGGACTATGGCTTTTGGTGTCCCCGAGAGTTGAAAATTGATCCTGATCTTGGTTATTCTTTTTTGCACGTGCGTGATTGTTCACCTCCTTGTCCAAATATGTACTTTAGGGGAGAAGAACTTTCATTTGCTCGATATTTCATAGGATTGATTTCAATCATTTGCCTCTCTGCCACATTGTTCACTTTTTTAACTTTTTTAATTGATGTTACAAGATTCCGCTATCCTGAAAGACCTATTATATTTTATGCAGTCTGCTACATGATGGTATCATTAATTTTCTTCATTGGGTTTTTACTTGAGGACCGAGTAGCCTGCAATGCATCTAGCCCTGCACAGTATAAGGCTTCCACAGTGACACAAGGATCTCATAATAAAGCCTGTACCATGCTTTTTATGGTACTCTATTTCTTTACTATGGCTGGCAGCGTTTGGTGGGTAATTCTTACCATCACATGGTTCTTGGCAGCTGTGCCAAAGTGGGGCAGTGAAGCTATTGAGAAGAAAGCATTGCTATTTCACGCCAGTGCGTGGGGCATACCTGGAACTCTAACTATCATCCTTTTAGCGATGAATAAAATTGAAGGTGACAATATTAGTGGCGTGTGTTTTGTTGGCCTCTACGATGTTGATGCATTGAGATATTTTGTTCTTGCTCCCCTCTGCCTATATGTGGTAGTTGGGGTTTCTCTCCTCTTAGCCGGCATTATATCTCTAAACAGAGTTCGAATCGAGATTCCATTAGAAAAGGAAAACCAAGATAAATTGGTGAAGTTTATGATCCGGATTGGTGTTTTCAGCATTCTTTATCTTGTACCACTCTTGGTTGTAATTGGATGCTACTTTTATGAGCAAGCTTACCGTGGCATTTGGGAAACAACATGGATACAAGAACGCTGCAGAGAATATCACATTCCATGTCCATATCAGGTAAGGGAAAACCTTATTATAAATTTCAGAATGTGTAATAGTGAAAGAGAAAATATTACTATTAAGAGCTAATCTTAGCTTTTTTTTTTTTTTTAAAAACAAAAAACTTTTCATGTATCTTCAACATGTACTTTAAAATTTTAAAGGGAAGAAAATGAAAAAATATATTGTAGTAAGTGTGTAAAATGCATGTTCCTGTAAACATTAGAATATGACTTTTACAAGTCTAAGCAATGGGCTTTTAAACATTTTACTGCTGTTATCACAAAACAGTTGTTTATTATAGTTGGTTCTTTAGAAGTCTGCAGGTTTGAGGGGAGGAAGCACTTTATCAGCTCTAATAAAAGGACTCTGTCTTTTTGTACAAATTTTACTCATGGCCGGAATAAGAATTGTTAATTGTTTTAACAGTTTTGCAAACGTAACAGAATGGAATTGTACAAACTAGTTGATCTCTAATTGAGCTTGGTTTTTCTTCTTTGAATATTGAATATTTTTTGTGATTTCTTTTTGAGTTGAAAGATCATTAAAAAAACTTTAAAGATAATTTATTCAGGTTCTCTCTGTGTTTTAGAGTTCCTATACATCTATCTCATTTGAGGCTTAGATATATTAGTTGACTTGCTCACAGTCAGTAAATGACCAACTGGAATTTAGAACTAACAGAGGAGTGGAGTCAAGAAAAATAGTTTAGAGGAGTTGATGCTAAGCATTTATCTCTCTCATGTTAAAACCTGTAGAACCTACACCCCTAGCTGTTACCCTCTCTCCTTCCTTTCAAAACAAATTTTGTTGGAAGAGTAGTCTCAACTTGGTGTCTACCATTCATCATGTTCCAGGTTTCCTATTCTCCAAGTGTCTCAAAGTACACCAGCTACCCTTTCCTCTCCCTCAATCTTTGTTTCTCTAATACCGTTTAAGTATCTTTATTATAGTACTTATGTATTATAGATAAAACTTTTGTTTACTTGTCTGATTCCCCTATTAGACAATGAGCTCTTTGAAGGCAAGAACCTTCTTTTTCGTATTTTTTGAATACATATTCTGTAGGTTAGTAGATGAGAGGATTGAGAATGTGGGTGTATAGATTGAGAAGAAGGGACATTTTTAGGAAATGATAACCGTGGTACTGGGGAACAAGGAGTATGTGGTTAGCATGTAGTCAATGCTCATAAATGTTTGATGACTGAGAATGCCAGTTCCTCTTCTTTTACTTTGTGGTGTACACACTCCTATACAAAATATTTTTATAATTGTATAAATATTAGCTACTGATTTTTAAAAATTAAACCAACTTATAATTAAGAGACTGGAGGAAAATAAGTAATTGAAATTCTATTAAATTTCTCACCAGAATTGCTTACTAAAAACTCTTAATATGAGTTTTTAGACCTGAAACTAAGTATAGAATTTTGTCTTTAATGACAGAGAAAACAGATGGTTGAATTATATATGTGTCCCCATACATGCTATCTAGATTCCAATTATATATTATCTAAGGAATATTGAAAAGATAATGTTTGACTCTGAAGGAGTCATCTAAAAAACATGAAATTTTAAGCATGTAAATTAGTAAATTAGATTAGTTGGGATGCTATCTTCAGGACATTCTTAGATTTCTTTTAGCATCTTTAGAACCAGTTTGAACTACACAGAAAAATATACATTTATTTCTTTATAAAACCAAAAAAAAAACAAACTTACCGCTGTCGAGTCGATTCCAACTTATGGCTACCCTATAGGACAGAGTAGAGAACTGCCCCTTAGGGTTTCCAAGGAGCGCCTGGTGGATTTGAACTGCTCACCTTTTGGTTAGCAGCCATAACTCTTAACCACTACACCACACAGTTTCCATATTTCTTTTGGGTCATAGGTTAAAAATGTTTTTTATGAAATACTTCCAATGTACAGAAAGGATTAGAGAATGATATAATAACAATAACATAGTTATTACACTACAACTTCTAGAGCAGGAATCTTGACTTTATATCTTAGTTTCATTATTTACAAGCTTTCTAACCTTGGACAAACTACTTCGTATCTCTCTGCTTTACGTAAGTTTCCTCTTATGTAAAATGCAGATAATAATAAGAATCTACCTCCAAGGGTTTTTAGGATTGTACATGTAAATACCTGGATGAGTGCCTAGTTCATAATAAGTGCTTAAATGTTAGCTGCTATTCTTCTTTTTCTTCTATTTATTATTAATGTTGCTGCTGCTGTTGTTATTGTTATTTGATTTTTTAAAAAATATTTTTTAAATAATATTTTATTGTGTTTTTGGTGAAAGTTTACACAGAAAATTAGGTTCCCATTTAACAGTTACTACACAAATTGTTCAGTGACGTGGGCTACATTTTTCACAATGTTCTAGCATTCTCATTAATTCCGTCCAGGTGACCTGTTTTCAGTAATCTAGTTTCCCTGTCCCTTTTCCCTTCCATCTTTGCTTTAGAGTAATTGTTAAACCTTTAGTCTCATATAGATGATTTTTTAAAGTTGTGCGGTACTCATGGTTGATACTCTTTATTTTATGAGCTGATCTGTTATTTACCTCAAAGGTAACCTCAGGGGATAGTTTTGGTTTAAGGTTTTTAAAGAGTATCTCCGGGTGATAGTCTCAGGGAGTCCTCTAATCTCGACTGGTCCAGTAAGTGTGGACTTTTTAAGAATTTTAAGTTATCTCCCATGTTTTTCTCCCGTTCTATCAGGATCCATCTATTGTGGACCTGATCAGTATGGTTGTTAGTGGCAACCAAGCACCATCTTGTTCTTTTGGTCTCAGAGTAGATGAGGCTGTGGTTTGTGTAGACTGTTAGCCCTGTTGACTAGTTTCTTTTCTGAGTCTTCGGTTTCCTTCTTTCTCTTTTGCTCTGGATGAGTAGAGACTGATAGTTGTATCTTAGATGGCTGCTTGCAAGCTTTTAAGACCCCAGACGCTACTCATCAAACAGGATGTAGAACATAAACTTTATAAACTATATTACATCAGTTGACCAAGTTGTCCCATGAGACTATGGTGCTAAGCCTTTAAACCTAGAAAACCAATCTCACGAGGTATTTGGTTATGTCTAAGAAGTATCCGTAACTGTGCCGCTATGTGGTTTATTATATATATACATATGGATGTATATGTATGCACACGCATATATACCTATACTCATATATGCATATATACATACATATGTAACCACACACATATACTTTGGTTGTTGTTGTGTTGTTGCAACATTAGATATGTTGTATCCTTTATTAAAAACATCCCTTTCTCTTGTGTACTTCCTTTGTGAAATCATTTACCTTGGTGAAGCTGTGTGCTCTTCACCCACATTTGGTGCTACTTTTTATTTGCTTTTTTTTAACCATCTAATACCAAGCTTTAGAAAATGCCATATTTGCTTCAAAATTTTTAAAGAAATAAAGCCTACTACAGATTTAGCTGAAGCTCCCTGTGTATACTTGCCCTCATTCCCCAATCCTGTTCCTGTTAATCCCTACCCAGAGGTAACCATCATCCTGAATTTGGAGTATATCATTCCCATGAAAGTCTGTACAATTACCAGTATGTATGTAGTCATAAAAAAATTTTGATTAAAATGGTTTCACATGTTTTAAAATAGTATATAAATGATATATTTCTCTTTCTGCAACTTGATTTTTTTAACTTCAGTATTTCGTTTTGGAGATGTATTCATATTAATACATGTAATTCTAGTTCATTTTTTGAAATGTGTTTCCTTTCAAGGAAGTTTATGTTATTAATTATTTCAAATATGTAGAAGTATAGAAAATAACATAACAAACATCCATGTACTCACAACCAAACTATTTTGAAATCTTAACATTATGCCATATGTGTATATATATATATATGAAATATTAGAGGTACAGCTGATATCCCATATGCTCCGTTCCATGTTCCCATTCCACTGCCTTCCTCCCCAGAGGTAACCCTTCTCATAAATATGGTATTTATTATTAGGCATATTTTACACTGTTGCTGTATATTTATGAATCCATAAAACTTATTGTTTTGCAAATTTTTAAAATCTGTATTAGTGGGATCTTTCAGTAGCTTGATTTCCTCACTCAATTTTGTGTTTTTGAGAATATATATGTTGAAATGTGTACCACTAATTTGTTGATCTTAACTGCAGTAGAGTATTCCATTATAAAAATATCTTGCAGTTTATTCATTCATTCTTCTATTGATGGACCTAAGTAATTTCCAAATTTTTGCTGTTTAAACTATTTTGCAGTGAACATTCTTGTAATAGCTATCTTCTTTGCACATGAACAAGAGTTTCCATGGGATGTATACCAAAAAGTGGAATTTGCGTTGTAGGATATAAATACCTTCAACTCAAGTGGTTATTTTAATTTACACTCAAACCAGAGTATGAATTCCGCATTTCTCCTATCTTGGTGTTCTCTGGCTTTTAAGTTTTTCCAACTGCTGAAATGGTATCTCAATTCTGTAATACTAGAAAGGTTGAGCATGTTTTCACGTTTATTTGCCATTTGGGTTTTCTTCTCTGTGATTTGCCTATTTGTTGCCTTTGCCCTTTATTATATTCTTTTTTTTTTCTTTTTCTAAATTGGTTTGTTTAAATATACATGGTATTAATTTTTTGTCTGTTATTTGCATTACAGATATCTTCTCTTGGTCTATGGCTTGTCTTTTCACTTTGTATTGTTTTCTTTGCCTTTTGTATTTTAAGAAATCCTTCCCTACCTCTAAAGTCATAAAAATGTTCTACTATATTTTTTCTAGCAGTTTTTTAAATTTTGTTTTTGACTCGTATCTCTAATACCTTAGCATTTATTTTTGTCTATGTTATGTGGAACATAATTTTATTTTTTTTATATGGATAAGCAGTGTGCTTTCTATATCATTTATCAAATAGCCCATGTGAATTTTAATACAACCTCTGTGATGTACAAGTTCTGTGTATAGGCTGTCTCTTTCGTTCTGCTACTCAATTTATATAACCTAGTGTCAGTTCCACACTTCTCCTACTTTGTTCTTCTTCAAAATTATTTTAGCTATTCTTGGCTCTTTGTTCTTCTATATATCAATTTTAGATCAATCTTTCCATGAAAAACATTTTTGGGATTTTGATTGAAATTGCTTTTGATTTATAAATACATCTGGGGAAAATTGCCACCTTTGCAATACTGAGGGTTTTTTGTTGTTGTTGTTTATTTATATATTTATTTGTTCCTAGGAGCCCTGGTGGTGCAGTGGTTACACATTCAGCTGCAAACCAGAAGGTCAGCAGTTCGAATCCACCAGGCGCTCCTTGGAAGCCCTATGGGGGCAGTTCTCCTCTGTCCGATAGGGACACTATGAGTCGCAATCAACTCAATGGCAACGGGGTTTTTGTTTTTTGAGGTGCTTTATAGTTTTTGTTACAATTGGGAATAGGATCCTTTATTCTATTTTGAAATTGGTTATTGCTGTTATACAGGAATGCTATTTTTACGTATTGACGTTGCATTAAACAACCCTGTTGAATTCTTTTATTAGTTCTGATTGTGTGTAGATTCTCATGTATTCTTTGTAGAAATCCTATTCTCTACAAATAAGGACAATTTTGTCCCTTGCTTGCTTATATTTAATTTCTTTTTCTTGTTTTATTGCATTTACTGTGATTTAAAATACAGTGTTGAATAAAATCTGGAATCTGGGTTCATAGTTATTTTGTTCCTGGCTTTAATGGAATATTTCCAAAAATTTGCCATTAAGTGTGATATTTGTTGCATATTTTAAAAGATCTCTTTATCAAGTTAAAGAAGTTGTTTTCCATCTATTCTGTCTGTTCTTGTTTGCTATGAGATTTTTTAAAAATTATGAATCAGTTTTAAATTTTATAGAATGCATTTTGTATATCTACTATTCGATTTCTTTCTCTTTAAGTTTATTAATGTAACTGGATTAGTTTAATATATGTTTTGATGTTTGAGTCATCCTTACATTCCTTGGATAAACTTCACTGGGTTATATTATATTATTATTTATAAACCTTGGTGGATTTGATTAGCTAATATTTTATTTAGGATTTTGTATTTGTACTCATAAGTAGGATTGTGATAATGTTTTTGTTTTGTTGTCCAGTTTAAGTATCAAGGTTAAAATAGCTTCATAAAGTGAGTTGGGGAGTGTTCTTTTATTTATTTATTTTTCTATTCTCTGAAACACTTTTTACATTAAATAGAGGCTATCTGGTCTTTGAAAGGGTTGGTACATCCTCCTGTAAAAACCCTAAACCCTGTCTTTGAGGTAAGGAAACAGAGGTTGTGTAAGACACTATTTCAGTTGCTTTAAAAGTAACTGGTTTATTCAGGTTCTTTATTTCTTCTTGAGGCATTTTTAGTAATTTATATTTTTATAGAAAATCATTTCATCTGACTTTTCAAATACATTGGCGTAAGGTTGTTCATATTATTTGATTTAAAGTTTTTACTGTTTCCTTTTTGTTTCTAATGTACATTCTCTTGTTTTTTTCCTTTGATCAACCTTGCTAGAGGATTATCTTTTTATTTCAGTATTACCTTTATTTCCTTCCTACTGCTTTCTTTAGAATTAGTTTGTTTTTCTACATTCTCAAATTGAAATCTTAATTCACATTTTGCCAGTATTTTCTAATTTTTAAAATGCATTTAATAGTTGTTTTAAATTTAGAAACCATTACTAACCAGCTTGATAACTCATTCTATTCCCTATGCTTGGTTCCAAGTAACTTTATGATTTTTTTAATATTCAGATATTTCAATTTTAAAATTAGTTTTCATTCAAAATTTTACATTAGAAGACTCTCATACACACTTGTTAACTCAACACTGGAGATATTAAATTTCTATTTGAGGTAATATCCACATTTAACTGAACAAGATTTGCTATCATTGAGCATGCCTAAAAGAACCTTTAGCAGGCTCTGATAATTCCTAATGAGAAGTTTTTTAAAAAAATTTTTCCCGTGCTTTTTTTTTTTAATTGTGCTTTAAGTGAAAGTTTACAAATCAAGTTAGTCTCGCGTACAAAAATTGATACACACATTGTTATGTGACCCTACTTGCTCTCCCTATGCAGTGACAGCACACTCCTCCTTTCCACCCTGGATTTTCTGTGTCCATTCAACCAGCTCCTGACCCTCTCTGCCTTCTCATCTTGGCTCCGGACAGGAGCTGCCCATTTAGTCTCATGTATGTACTTGAGCTAAGAAGCACACTCTTCACGAGTATCATTTTATGTCCCATAGTCCAGTCTAATCTTTGTTTCAAGAGTTGGCCTCCAGAATGGTTTTAGTTTGGACTAACAGAGTCCGGGGGCTATGTCTTCCGTGCTCCCTGCAGTCTCAGTCAAACCATTAAGTCTGATCTTTTTACTATAATTTGAGTTTTACACCCCACCTTTCTTCTGCTCTGTCAGGGACTCTCTGTTGTGTTCCCTGTCAGGGCAGTCATTGGTGGTAGCTGGGCACCATCTAGTTCTTCTGGTCTCAGACTGATGAAGTCTCTGGTTTATGTGGCCCTTTCTGTCTCTTGGGCTAATATTTTCCTTCTGTCTTTGGTGTTCTTCATTCTCCTTTGCTCTAGGTGGGTTGAGACCAATTGATGCATTTTAGATGGCTGCTCGCTAGCTTTTAAGACCCCAGATGCCACTCACCAAAGTAGGATGCAGAACATTTTGTTAACAAACTTTGTTATGCCAGTTGACCTAGATGTCCTGGAAAGCATGGTCCCCAGACCCCCACCCCTGCTACTCTGTGCCTCGAAGTATTTGGTATTCAGGAAACTTCTTAGCTTTTGGTTTAGTCCAGTTGTGCTGACTTCCCCTGTAGTGTGTGTTGTCCTTCCCTTCACCTAAGATAATTCTTGTCTACTATCTAGTTAGAGGTATTCCCTCTCCCTCCTTCTGTACCCCCATAACCATCAAAGAATGTTTTCTTCTGTGTTTAAACCTTTTCTTGAGTTCTTATAGTAGTGGTCTTATACAATATTTGTCCTTTTGCGAATGACTAAATTCACTCAGCATAATGCCTTCCAGATTCCTCCATGTTATGTTTCATGGATTCATTGTTGTTCTTTATCATTGTGTTGTATTCCATTGTGTGAACGTACCATAATTTGTTTATCCATTCGTCCGTTGATGGACACCTAGGTTGTTTCCATCTTTTTGCTATTGTGAACAGTGCTGCAGCGAACATGGGTGTGCATATATCTATTCGTGTGGCAGCTCTTATTTCTCTAGGATATATTCCAAGGAGTGGGATTGCTGGATAGTGTGCTACTTCTGTTTCTAGCTTTTTAAGGAAGCACCAAATGGATTTCCAAAGTGGTTGTACAATAAAATGTTTTAAGCAATGATGATATCCTTGGAGTAGTGTCCTCAGGTGACAGAGAAAGACAAAATAATATTTGAATATGTTTGCTTAAAAATCAGTAAGTTGCTTTACAGTTGTATGTTATATTACTGAAGCTTTCAAATATCTGAAAAATAAGTTTTTGAAGTAGTTTATCACATTGTTTCAGAATACCAATTGGGTTTAATGCAAATCACATTTATGTAAGTCCATACTCTGAAGAAAAATGAGCTGGTTTAAAGTGTTTTAAAATCTAGGCAGTGTTCTTGCTGAAAACAGAGATTCACTGCCTAGATTTTAAAATACTTTATACCGGCTGTTTTTGGCAAGAACACTCATTTTTTTTTTAAAAGTAATAAATAGTAATTGAGAAAGTAATATTTAATGCCTGAATTCAGGCATTAGTTATGAAATATAACTTGAGTAGTCAGAGTAATGTTTATTTCATAGATTAAAACAGTGAAGCATTTTCCTAGAATAATTTTTCATTTTATGTTATTTAAATAGCATTAGTAATTTTCCAGATACTTGTATTTTCTTTTTTCTTTTAGTAATTCTGTTTACTTAGTACCTTCTAAGAGGTGCGAAGCATTTTATGGAAGAGTTATAATTCTCAACAGTTGTTTTTTTTTTTTTTTTAATTTTTTTATTGTACTTTAGATGAAGAGTTACAGAACAAATAGTTTCTCATAAAACAGTCAGTACACATATTGTTTTATGACATTGGTTAACAACCTCACGACAAGTCAACACTCTCCCTTCTTGACCTTGAGGACCTTTTTTTCAGTGAAAATATACATAGGCAAAGTTACACCATTTTGAAAGTTTCTGCATGTACAATTCAGTGACATCGATTACATTCTTCCAGTTGTGCTGCTATTCTCACTATCCTTTTCCAAATTATTCCATCACCATTATTTTCATCAACAGTTGTTGATTTTTGTAGAAAAGCATTTGAATATAATATAACATACTGGTTAAAAACATGGGTTTTAAAGTCAGACAGCCTGAGTTTAATCCTGGTACTACCGTTCTGAGCCTCGGTTTCCTCATGTAAAATGCAAGAAATAATATGTTAAATACAGAAATATCTATCTCATGGGGAATTGTGAATACTAAATGAGAGAAAATAAATTATAAAAATAAATGAGTTAATTTAAGCCGTTTACCACAATGCCTTGCACAAAGTAGAATTTCAATAAATGTTAGCTTCTGTTTTTATAAGTACATAGTTCTTGACGTTTGAAAAAGTATTATCCCTGTATCTTGTATTTGAATCATTTTTTTCTTTTAAACATCGATTTTTCAAAAGAACATATTTCCTTCCTAAATTACCCCTTTCTTCATTTTTTCGTCTCTTTCATACATCTAATCCGAGTTGTTACTTGTTTTTTTCTCTTTTCTAAATGCTATATGTTCCAGGAAATTTTGATACTAGAACCTATGTTTCAATAATAGAAATGTGTTACCATAGTCCAGGCAGCTTAGCTGACTATCAAATTCACATTAGAATTCTTTTTTTTAAAACAAACAAACAAACTTATTTTTATAGAAAATAAGCAGAAAAACATTATTTGTATTCTTTCAGTTACAGAAGGCAACCCATCTGCTGTTTATCCAGTCTTACTCAGAAAAATACAAAAATAGCAGACTACTGTCAAATCTGATTTGTTACGAATTAGCATCATTTTCTCAGAAGAGTGCTTTCCTTTACCAGGCAGTTTCAAAAGGAATCAACATCATTTATGAAAAGACCGTGAGGGCGATGGATATGTTTTACACTTCCAACATCAGAGACAGTGAATGCTTCTTTTTAAACATATTTAAAAAAACCCATTGCCGTCGAGTCAATTCTGACTCACAGCAACCCTACAGGACACAGTAGAACTGTCCTGTAGGGTTTTCAAGGCTGTAATCTTTATAGAAACAGATTGCCACATCTTCCTCTTGCGCAGTGGCTGCTGGATTTGAACCACTGACCTTTTGGTTAGAAGCCAGGCACTTAACCACTGTGCCACCACGGCTTCTTTTAAATTCTAGTACATCACTATAATAAAGACATGCCAATAAGTCATATCTCTGATAGTCTCTGGAGGCATTACCATGCCAATATAAGGAAATAATTACAGTAGCTTTTGGGAATAGAAGTAATATTATGTAATAATCATAGTAGCTTCTAGTTATTAAGTTCATACTATGTGCCAGGTCTTGTACTTAGCAGTTTATACACATTTTCTTATTTAATCTTCACAATAGCCTAGCGAGTTAGATTGTAATCAGTTTTACCAATGAGGAAACTTGAGTCTTATATAATTATACAATTTATACAAAATCATACAGTAAGTGATGGAGCTGGGTTGTGAATCCTCTTTCTGATTCCAAAGCCTATAGTCTTAACAGCATCATTTTATGCCACTTCTTACGTAAAATACACTGGTAAGCGTATTTGGTGAAGCATGTTTGAGTCCTAGCTTTATCTCTGACTAGTTTTGTGTTTTAATTTGCAATTCCTTCATCTCTAAAATGATAGGATTAGATTGAATAATCTCTAAGATTCCTCTCAGGCCTAATATTAAATGAATATAGAAAGTATTCTTCCATAAACTGTAACCGATTTTCCTCTTCCTTTATAAAACTCATTCATTAATTCAACAACCATTTATTATATTCCTAACATTCTACAGCCCTCCCTCTGAAGGGATTCATAGCCTATCGGGAGAAAATAAATATGGAAATTAGATAATTCTGTGACTAAAGTACAATAATTTTATGACTTCTCATTCTTTTTTATTCCTTTAAAAAATATGGAAAAACCTAGTGAAAATACCTTATGAAATATGATATCAATTATATTGTAGCTAAAAGTACAAAGTTGTTTAGTAAGTATACTCGGACAAATATAGAACAATTCACTTCCAATGTCAGTTCTTCACAGCCAAGTTAAAATAGATCTATTTTTAAGTTGAGTAGCGAAAACTTTCCTGAGGTCCTAAGGTTTAAAAGTGATCAGATAGTCATTTAAATGATTTTTCGGATAAGTATTTTATCATCCTTTCCCTAAAATATAGCACTTTAATCCCAAAGGGTAACTATGAGGAGAAATAAAAATAAATGATGTCTCAAAAATACCAAGTACAGTACTTTGCTTACAAATACATGTTCCTTTGTGGACATGACAGTATGTCTGATGGAAGGAGAATTGTGGCTGCAATTCCGAAGCCAAATCCTTGACTGTGTTGTTGTTGTTAGGTGCCATCGAGTTGGTTCTGACTCATAGCGACCCTGTGTACAACTGAACGAAACACTGCCTGGTCCTGTGCCATTCTCATAGTCGTTGTTATGCTTGAGCCCATTGCTGCAGCCACTGTGTAAATCCATCTTCTCTGAGGATTCTATTTTGTTTTTGGCCCATGTCTTCCTCTTTTTCGCTGGCTTTTTACTTTACCAAGGGAGAAAAGACGGAGTATGATAGAGTTTTTGTCCCAATCCAGTTCTCTTTACAGGCCTTTTCTTCCTCCCACAAAATATCCACCTGCTGGTGTAACAGCTTACTTGTCTTTTCTGAGGATTCTACTTTGGTCTTGGCCTATATCTTCCTTTTTTTCACTGACTCTGTACTTTACCAAGCACAGTGTCCTTCTCCAAGGACTGGTCCCTCTTGATAACATGTCCAAAGTATGTGAGATGAAGTCTCACCATGCTTGCTTCTAAACAGCATTCTGGCTGTACTTCTTCCAAGACAGATTTGTAATCCTTCACTAGCTGCTTACAATGCTATTTATTTGAAAGATGTGTGTTAACAAGAGAAAGGCCAAATGTCCTGCTTCTGGTCTTGGTTCTATCTGAAGTTTACCACTTCCACTATAACTAGAGAAAGTGAGTGAAGATCTGAAAATGATAACCCTTCTCCCTGAGGCCTGCAAAAGTCATAAGTCACCCTTCTCCATGCCTCCTTTCTCCCAGCTCCCTCCCTAATCCTAGTAGTCTTTCCAATGGAAGAGACATATCAACAAGTGAGAAAAGAGAAAGATTATTATTAGAGTTTTTTCCCAAAACCAGTTCTTTTTACAGTTCTTTTCTTCCTCCCACAAAATATCCACCTATTGGTGTAACAGCTTACTTGTGTTCTCTGAGGATTCTCTTTTATTCTTGGCCTATATCAAAACACCTTTTTTTAGAGGTAGAGTCAAGAGGTGAGACTTGAGCTCTCTGAGAGATTAGAGAGTGCCGTAAACAGATGCCACTTATACTTAATGACTTTTTAGATTAGCTGGTTTGCTAAATTAGAGCATACTTCTCAGGTCCTCTATAAAATAAACTGATGCCCAGTACATGTTGGATGTTTGGGTTAGAATACTATTTTCTGGAATGTTTGCATACTTCTCTTCCTACTGGTAATGTATTAATAATCAATTGTGTTTATTCTAAAACCTGTTTATCACAGTAGTGTGTGTTATTGTAATATAGAATTGAATTGATATTGGTAAAACAGTGAAATATGGGCGAAAAAGAATGCATTGTTTTCATGAAAACTAAGTTAATTGCTTTGGAAAGAATTGATTAAAGGCAAATTGTTCAAGAAAAAGATTGTTGTTTAAGCTGGTATGGGCAAGACAAACTGTAAAAGATTGGGTAGGGGGATTGTAAAAATCTATGCTTTTGTACTCAGATTGCTTTACAGTATTTGAGTTCTTTCTCCACTTTAAAGAAACAGAAACTGGAAATTATGAATGATGAATAAGCCTGTGGCAAGTAAGAAAGAAAAAACTGGAATACTAATTAGCAGATCAGCAGTCAAAGAAAAGGCCTCAACCTTACACCAGATGATTAACTGTTTTAAGTTAAAGTAAATTTTTTGTGTGTGTGATTTGCTGCTTTAAGTTTTGTTTTTTGTTTTTTTTACTAAACCACTTGCCTGATCATGTCAGATATGAAATCATCCACTTTATTTCCTTTGGTAAATCACAAGTATTCTGTCACTTTATAGACTGTGTTAAGGTCATTGGTTTCATTATTATTTTCTCAGTTTGCTAAAGGAAGAGATAAGAAGTTTTTCCCAAAGTAGAAAGTTAGAAAAAGGAAAAGGATAAAATGCAATCAAGTTCCACTTCTGACAATATGTCTATATAGGAGAACTAACAATTGAAGACTGAACAAATAAAATCTGAAAAGGACACCTATTTGAGATATCATATTACATGATTTAGGGAAGCTGTCCAAGGATTCCTCAAAAATAATTATGAATTAGAGCCTGCATAATAAGGAGCTAGAGCTGGATTAAGCAGGGACTGTCAGGCAGACAGGTGGGAAAAGGTTGCCTAAGTGCGGTTGCTATTGGGGGAAATTGAGTCTTGGACCAGCTGGGAAGTTAGGACTCCCTTGTTGGACTTAGATCACAAGGGTCAGGGGCTAAAGTGTTTGCAGATTAGTTGTGTCTCCTGCCAGTGAGCAGAAGCATATTCTTTCTGCAGGATTTCCACTGGTTGATCAACCAAATAGCTCACAGTATAAGTCCTCTAAACACATGAGAACTTATATATTTAGATAAACAAGGCCAGAACACGACCAGGGCTGACTGCAGAACAGACCATCAACTGTTAATATGCAAGCTCAAGTTGAGACTGAAGAAAATTAGAACAGGTCCACGAGAACCAAAGTACAACTTTGAGTATATCCCACCTGAATTTAGAGGCCATCTCAAGAATAGATTTGATGCGTTGAACACTAATGACCAAAGACCAGACAAGTTGTGGAACGACATCAAGGACATCATACATGAAGAAAGCAAGAGGTCATTAAAAAGACAGGAAAGAAAGAAAAGACCAAAATGGATGTCAGAAGAGACTCTGAAACTTGTTCTTGAACATCAAGTAGCTAAAGTGAGAGGAAAAAACAATGAAGTAAAAGAACTAAACAGAAGATTTCAAAGGGCAGCTCGAGAAGACAGAGTAAAGTATTATGACATGTGTAAAGACCTGGAGTTAGAAAACCAACAGGAAAGAACACGCTCAGCATTTCTCTAGCTGAAAGAACTGAAGAAAAAATTCAAGCCTTGAGTTGCAATATTGAAGGATTCTATGATGAAAATATTAAACAACGCAAGAAACATCAAGAGAAGATGGAAGGAATACACAGAGTTGTTATACCAAAAAGAATTGGTCAACATTTAACCATTTCAGGAGGTGGCATATGATCAGGAACTGATGGTACTGAAGGAAGAAGTCCAAGCTACACTGAAGGCACTGGCGTAAAACAAGGCTCCAGGAATTGACAGAATACCAATTGAGATGTTTCAACAAACAGATGCAAAGCTGGAAGTGCTCACTTGTCCATGCCAAAAAAATTGGAAGACAGCTACCTGGCCAAACGATTGGAAGAGATCCATATGTACGCCTGTTCCAAAGAAAGATGATCCAACAGAACGTGGAAATTATCAAACAGTATCATTAATATCACACGCAAGTAAAATTTTGCTGAAGATCATTCAAAAGCAGCTTCAGCAGTATATCAACAAGGAACTGCCAGATATTCAAGCCAGATTCAGAAGAGGACGTGGAACGAGGTATAGCATTGCTGATGTCAGATGGATCCTGGCTGAAAGTAGAGAATACCAGAAAGATGTTTACCAGTGTTTTATTGTTTATGCAAAGGCATTAGACTGTGTGGATTATAACATATTATGGATAACATTGTGAAGAATGGGAATTCCAGAACACTTAATTGTGCTCATGAGGAACCTGTACATAGATCAAGAGGCAGTCGTTCGAACAGAACAAGGGGATGCTGCGTGGTTTAAAGTCAGGAAAGGTGTGCATGAGGGTTGTATCCTTTCACCATACCTATTCAATCTGCATGCTGAGCAAATAATCTGAGAAGCTGAACTATATGAAGAAGAATGCAGCATCAGGATTGGAGGAAGACTCATTAACAATCTGCATTATGCAGATGACACAACCTTGCTTGCTGAAAGTGAAGAGGACTTGAGTCACTTACTGATGAAGATCTAAGACCACAGCCTTCAGTATGGATTACACCTCAACATAAAGAAAACAAAAATCCTCACAACTGGACCAATAAGCAATATCATGATAAATGGAGAAAAGATTGAAGTTGTCAAGGATTTCATTTTACCTGGATCCACAATCAACACCCATGGAACCAGCAGTCAAGAAATCAAATGACGCACTGCAATGGGGCAAATCTGCTGCAAACGACCTCTTTAAAGTGTTGAAAAGGAAATATGTCACCTTGAAGACTAAGGTGCACCTGACCCAAGCCATGGTGTTTTCACTCACCTCATATGCATGTGAAAGCTGGACAATGAATAAGGAAGACCGAAGAAGAATTGACACCTTTGAAATGTGGTGTTGACAAAGAATATTGAATATACCATGGACTGCCAAAAGAATGAACGAATCTGTCTTGGAAGAAGTACAACCAGAATGCTCCTTAGAAGCAGTGATGGTGACACTATGTCTCACATACTTTGGACATGTTATCAGGAGGGATTAGTACCAGGAGAAGGACATCATGCTTGGTAAAGTAGAGGGTCAGTAAAAAAGAGGAAGACCCTCAACAAAATGAACTGGCACAGTGGCTGCAACAATGGGCTCAAGCATAACAACGATTGTGAGGATGGCACAGGACAGGGCAGTATTTCGTTCTGGTTTACATAGGGTTATTATAAGTCAGAACTGACTCAATGGCACTTAATAACAACAAACAGATGAGAAAACAAGGCATTTTGACCAAGAGTCATTGGATATAACATCAGACTTAGATTCCCAAGAACTGCAAATATTGAAGTTATGAGATGCTGAATAACAGAATTGATAAGTATATAATGTTTACAGAAATAATAGATACAGTCACAAAATTACCAATCCACAAGAAATAATTTGGCCTCCATGAACAACTGCCTCCTTTGCCATGAGACCAGAAGAACTGGATGGTGCCCGGCTACCATTGCTGCACATTTTTATCAAAGCTTCTATAGAAGAATCCTAATCAAAACGGGGCAAATGCAAAACAGAATTGCACATTCTTTTGGACTGCAGGCTTTCTGGAGCCATGATGTCTGGATAAACCCCTGAAACTATTGCTTTGAGATAATCTGTAATCCTTAAACCAAAAATATCCTCTGAAGTCTTCCTAAAACCAAACAGTAGTTTAGCTTAACTAGTAAAAAATATCTGCCTTAAGCATTATGCTCTTTTAAGAACTCTTTATATGGGATATATATCTGGCAAATCTGCTACAAAAGACCCCTTTAAGGTGTTAAAAAGCAAAGATATCATTTTGAGGACTACGGTGCACCTGACCCAAGCCATGGTATTTTCAGTTGCCTCATATGCATGTGAAAGCTGGACAGTGAATAAGGAAGACCTAAGAAGAACTGATGCCTTTAAATTATGGTGTTGGTGAAGAACATTGAATACACCATGGACTGCCAGAAGAATGAACAAATCTGTCTTGAAAGAAGTACAGCCAGATGCTCCTTAGGAGCAATGATGGTGAGACTACGCCTCGCGTACTTTGGACATGTTATCAGGAGGGATCAGTCCCTGGAGAAGGACATCATGCTGGGTAAAGTAAAGGGTCAGCAAAATAGAGGAAGACCCTTAACGAGATTAATTGACACAGTGGCTGCAACAATGGGCTCAAACATAGCAACAATTGTGAGGATGGTGCAGGACCGGGCAGTGTTCCGTTCTGTTGTACATAGGGTCACTATGAGTCGGAACCAACTCGGTGACACCTAGCAACAATAACATGGGATCAAATTGACAACAGCAACTCGAAAGATTAGAAAGGAACCTTAAGGGGCAGTGAGTTTATGTTAATGAGGGAGAAACAACTCAAAAGGAGGGTGAGAATAGTTACACAATTCAAAGAGTGTAATCAGTGTCACCGAATTGTACATGTAGTAACTGTTGAATTGGTGTATGTTTTGCTTTGTATATTCTCAACAACAAAATAAAAATTTAAAAAAATTATTTGGAACAAATAGATTTTTAAAAATGAGAGTTCTAGAATGATGTCATTGTTTGAAATCAAAACTCAATGAATTGTTGCAATACAAAATAGCATTTTAGACAGAGTTCAAGATAAATTTAATGGAACTAGAAAAAACTATCCAGTTTATATTGGTGAAAAAAACTATGCATCAAGAGAGACAATAAGATGAAAAATATGAAAGTGATACTAAGAGAAAATTGAGTCTAATCAGAATGCCAGGAGGTGGAAATTGAGAGAATGTAAGAGAGACAATATTTAAAGAAGTAATAGCTGCAAATTTTCTAAAATTGCTTAAACACGTGAACCCACAGATCAGGCAGGTACAATATTCCCCTTGTTGTTAGCTGCCATCAAGTTACCCCTGACTCATGGCAATCTCATGCACAACAGAATCAGACCATTGTGATCCATAGGGTTTTCATTGGCTGATTTTTCCGAAGTTCATCAGCAGGCCTTTCTTTCTAGTTCATCTTAGTGTGGAAGCTCTTTTGAAACCTTTCGGCATCATAGCAACATGCAGTTCTTCACTGACAAAGTGGTAGCTGCACTGAGGTGCACTGGCTGGGCATCGAAACACAGTCTCCCGCATGGAAGGCAAGGACTGTAGCACTGAACCACCACTATCCCCTTATGTACCAATGAAAGCCAGAAGATAGTATAATAATATCTTTAAAATATTGGGAGAATAGCTTTTCAGCCAGAATTTTGTACCTTGCATAACTATTATGGTAGACATGGAGATATACTGCTAGACCCCCTTAAAAGAAGGACTTTTTGCTCAGCTGCAGGGAGCTGTGCTATCTAAGGTCATGCCCTTTCCGTGAATCCAGTGATTAAGTTAGGTAGGCTATAAAGACTGGCCCTTTTGACTTGACACGGGACATTCTGAAGGTCAAAAGTATTTGCTCCAGAATGACTCACAGTTTGGCAAAGGCTTTTCTGACCGTGCACTGGCCGTTCAACTTCTTCCTCTCCCCAGTCCTGCTTCTTCTCATGCTTTCTTTCATGTGTGTTGTTGCCTGATAACCGTCTTGTACCCTAGTCTTCATCTCTCTTCTCTTGGGAATCCCAACCTTGTTCTCAAGAACAAGGGTGAAATAAAGCCATTCTCTTACAAACAAAAACTGAGAGTTTACCACCAAGAGACTTGTATGCAAGGAACTTCTAAAGGTTATACTTCGGTAAGGAAAATGATCTCAGAAGGAGAGTATCTGTTGCCATTGAGTCTGACTCATGGAGACCCCATGTGTGTCAGAGTAGAACTGCACTCCATCAGGTTTTCAATCCCTATAATTTTCTGGAAGTAGATTGCCAGGCCTTTCTTCAGTGGCACTGCTGGGTGGATTCGAACTGCCAACCTTTTGGTTAGTAGCAGAGTTCAAACTGTGCAACCCAGGGACCTTGGAAGGATAGTAGAAAATTCAAAAGCAATGATAAGGAAATAAAGTTGTAAATACATATGTATTTTTGTTGTTCTTAGTTGCTGTCAAGTCACAAACATATATATAAAGCTAAACAAATATTATTTTTATAAATACTAATAACATTTAATTTGGAGGTTTAAAAATACACCTAAAATCCAGTAGAAAAAAAATAGGGGAAATGCGTACCTAGACCAGGATTGGATTAATATTGGAATCAATGAGTTGCTTCAGAAATCAATTTCTGACCTAGAACCACTCTTTTTTTGTTTTCTACTCTTTCTGTCTCCTCTCAAAGGCTTCATGAGTCTGATAAGTAGTTCATTTTTTTTGGTGAGCTTTAGATGACCACGGGCTCAATATAAAATAAAATTAAAGCAAACCTAATGCCATATGTGCCTCCATTAGCATGGATTTCACTTGATAGGGAAAGAAGCCAAGGACTCTGCCAACCTGATTTAAAGCCAAGGTCTCAGAAACAAGAACTGAATTTAGACCACCACAATAACCATAAATAATAAGCACTCAGTGATTTTCTTTTTTTTTTTTTTTTTGTCAAGGCCTTTTTTCCCCCCTGCTCTGTGAATAATGTTTTCTACTTAATTAAAAATAGTTTAAGTTCCAGCTATCTTTGGTGGATTATGGATCTAAATAGGAAAAGCAAAATGTAGGAAAACATTTTCAGAGTATGATTGAGTAAAGTCACATTGCAATTCTATTGATTAAAATTAGAGTGATGTTAGTGGAGATTGATTGTTCAGAAGAAAGTGAATGTAGGTTGTTCATGGCTAGTCAAGCTGTTGTAGAAAAAGATTATTCAAGATACAGGGTTTGCAATTGGTACTGATGTCTCCCTTCCCTGCCTGGAATTCTCCTTCATTTCCCAGTAAATAGACCAAAGAAATACATCAGGTGAATTCTTTCAATTGTTAAGGTGAAATATTTCTTATCAGTAGGAATATATCAGTCTTTTTTTCAGAGGACATTTAAAAAAAAAAGAGAGAATAAAGTTTCTCATTTGTCCATTTTAATTACACAAGGAACTGAAATATTTAGTGGTTTCCACTTCCCACTCCAGTCTATAGATATCCAGTTCATTATATGGCTTTTTCAAAAAAAAGTTGGTGAAAGTTACACAGCCAAAAACACACCAGTTCAACAATTTCTACATATACAATTCAGTATAATTGATTACATTCTTCAAATTGTGCTACCATTCTCACTGTCCTTTTCCAAATCATTCCACCACCATTACCTTTTTTTTTAAGTTTTATTTACTTTGTTGTTGTTGAGAATATACACAGCAAAACATAACACCATTTCAACAGTTTCTACATGTACCATTTAGTGACATTGATTACATTCTTCGAGTTGTGCAACCATTCTCACCCTCCTTTTCTGAGTTTTTCCTCTACCATTAACATAAATTCACTGCCCCCTAAGGTCCTATCTGATATTTCAAGTTGCTGTTTGTCAGTTTGATCCCACATAGATAGTTCTTAAAAGAGCTTAATGCTCAAAGCAGACATTTTTTACTAGTTAAGCTAAACTGTTGTTTGGTTTTAAGAAGACTTCATGGGATATTTTTGGTTTAAGGTTTAAAGATTATCTCAGGGCAATAGTCAGGGGTTCATCCAACCTTCTTGGCTCTAGGAATATAGGGATGTTTTTAAACATTGTGTTCCTTTTCCTTTATTTAAATATTTTCTTTTGTGGGTTTTGCCTTCCTAGCTTATGTATGTCCTGTTTTATATACTAATTGCCTCAATATTTTTGCATTCCCTGAGTATAACCAGATAATAATGCATTAATTACCCCTCCTCTTTCTCTTTTCTCATTTATAAGGAAAAACTCCCACTTGGCCTTCTTCAATGTCTTGGCCCTCTGAGTCCAACACTCTTTGCCTGTGAGATGTTCACAAAACAGATGTTGCTTGAGTTATTTTCTCACTGTAGCCCTGCCATGGGCAGGCCCTGACTTGTCTTCCCTGGAATTTTGGCTTTAACCAGCACTTTATAATGCAATATGTTCCATGTTACATCCTTACTCTCCTCCAAATCTCCATTGTACTGCCTTGCCTAACTGAAGGTCTTGGTGGTGGTTGTTGCTCATTTTGTTTTTAGCACTCCTTCCCTTTATTCAAACATTTATGTGGATAGTATTTGTAATTTATGAAAGACAGCACAATGTAGTTTAAAGAAAAGTTAGGAGATTGGGTTTTTTTTTTTTTTTTAATTGTGCTTTAGGTAAAAATTTACAGCCCAAGTTAATTTCTCATTCAAAAATTTATACACATACTGTTTAGTGACATTGGTTGCAATCCCCACAATGTGACAGCATGCTTCTGCTTTCCACCCTGGGTTCCCTGTGTCCATTCATCCATTTCCTGTCCCTTCCTGCCTTCTCGTCTTGCTTTTGGGCAGGAGTTGCCCATTTGGTTTCGTATATTTGATTGAACTAAGGAACACATTTCTCACGTGTGTTATTTTTTGTTTTATAGGCCCATCTAATCTTTGTTTGAAAAGTGGGCTTCGAGAGTAGGAGATAGGGTTTTTTACCTAGTCAAAGTCTCTCTCTTTCTCCATTTCTTTTATGGGTAATCTCATCTAGTCTTATTTTTTAAAATATGTATAGCCCAGTCTCATTTCTGAGCTCCAGACTTATATTTACATGACATTTCCATTTGGAAGCTTACCACGCATTTCAAACTTGTTGCTGTTATTGGGTGTCATCAAGTTCATTTTTGACTCATAGCGCCCTGTGTGACAGAGTAGCACTGCCCCATAGCATTTTCTTGGCTATAATCTTTTATGGAAGGCAGATTGCCAGGTCTTTCTCCTGCAGAACTGCTGGGTAGGTTCAAACCACCAGCCTTTCGGTTAGCAGCTGAGCACTTAACCATTGCCCCACCAGGGTTACTTATTTCAAACTTAACATATCTAAAATAAAACTCTTAATTTTTCCTCCTTAAACCTACTTCCTGCATCTATCCCCAATTCTTCCCTGTTCAGTAAACGGTATCTTCATTCACCAATTGCTTAGAACCAAATTTGTAATTATCCTTGAGCCCTCTTTTTCTCACATACCTCATATCCAATCCATCAACTTCTCACCACCTCCACTCTACCGTAGTCCAAGCCATTGGTACTTTCACAGTGACCTTCCAATTCATCCTCTTGCTTCTACTGTTGCTCCATTACAGTGTGTTTCTAACACAGTAGCCAGAGTGATCCTTTTTTTTTTTTTTTTTAACACATTTGCCAATTCGACATTTTTACATGTACGGTTCAATGACAGTAATTACATTAGATCATCTTATGCAACTGTCATCAGTATCTGTTGCCAAATTTTTCAGAGTGATCTTTTTAAAACATAGATCATGTTGCTCATTTGACCAGAACCCCCAGTGGGTTCCTATTACTCATCGAATAAAATTCATATTCTTAGCATGGCCTGCAGGGCCATATATGATTTGGCCTTCTGCTTACTTCTTTGACTTCATCGCCTATCACTTTCTTCTTTGCATGCTCAACTGTACCCACACTGGCGCTCTTGTTATTATTCTTCAAAGACAACAAATTTGTTCTCTCAGGATTATTGTTATTGCTGTTCTTTCTGCTTAAAACACTCTTACCCTAGAATATACTCCAGATTGCTGCTTAAATCTCATGTCCTTGGAGAGACCTTTCCTGACCACTGTTATCTAAAATAGCATGCCCCCATTCACTACGCCACATCACACCCCCAAATGCTACTCCCTAGCCTGCTTTATTTCTCACAGATTGTTACTACCTGAAATTACAAGATTTATTTTCTTGTTTATTGAAGCACTCCACTCTTACCCTCCACCCCTCCCTAGAATGTACACCCAACAAGGGCAGGAAATTTTTTAACTCATTTACCGCTATATCTCTTGCATCAGGACATAGTAGGCACTCAGTATTTAAGTGAATGAATTAATTAGTTAGAGATCTTGAACAAATCAATTCATCTTCATAGACTTTGATTTCACATCTATAAAACAAAGGGATTAGATTGTGTCCATAAGATCTCTGAAGAAGAGTATTTAGACTGCAGATGATCAGTCATCTAGAATTGAAGGTAACCTCAAAGGTCATTAAGTTTAAGCCCCTTATTTTACAAAAAGTGATTTGCCAAGATCATATTGCTCAGGCCAGTGTTCTTTTCACATAGCATATACCTCTAATTTCATGATAAACTCAGTAGATCTCCCTCTATACTTCTTTGATTAAAATTTTACTAGATTTAATGTTTATGTTCTTAGCCTTATGCCTCTTCATTATATCCTTTTTCTAAGTCACCTTTTTATATTTACAAATACTTTCTTTTCATCAACCAGTCATTCTCATCATTCATTGAATATAAACAGATGTGATTTGAAGTGTGCTACTTAACTGTTACATTCTTCCCTTTACCTCCCTCCCCCCACATTTATAGTGGCTTTCTCTGTTTTTGTAAGCCAAAAAATGTATACAGTCATGGTTAACATTTACATACTAGTATGATAGATTTTTAAATCATGGACTAGGAGCATAACTTTTGGAGCAAACTTAGACATAATAAAAACCAGACTGTAATTCCCCCATAAAGTTTTTCCTAGTTAATAGAGTCATAGGCTATGAGGATAAACCTTAGAATATACCTATTTCAGACACCTTTATTTTTCAGATAAGGAAATATAAGTATATCAGCTTAGGAAACACTGGGTAAGCAAAGATAAACAGGTTTTACATTAGGACTTCTCAGAGCCTTTAATATGCAGATATGCATGTGAATCTCCAAGTGGAGGATTATAATGTCCAATTTTTATTTTATCATAGAATCTCTTATTATGGAATGCCTTTTAATGTTTTCTGGGTCAGTAGTGTTCCATGGAACACATTTTTGAGGACATATGTAAGTACTTTATGTGTTCCAACTCATTTAATATACTAAATACATTTAAAAAAAAAAACCAAAAACCCATTACCATGGAGTCTATTTCGACTCATAGTGACTATTACGTGAAAATCTGCCTTTAAGAAGCGGTGTGCCATAACAGAGAATTCAAGGAAGTCACATACGAAGATGACATAAATGCAGAATATAAGGCCTCATCATGGATTCATTTTCAAATTCATCATGTTTTCTATTTGATCATTGACATATTTGTATAGCTTATTTTAAATATTTATGATATTCATTGTACACTATATATTAAATATCACTAAAATTTTTGATAATTTCTTAGAGAAATTCATTTTTAGAACATTTATGGATGTCTACTGTAGGGTCACTATGAGTCGGAATCGACGGCAATGGGTTACTATAAACTCACTTTGTATCTCATGCACATTTGGCATTCTGTAAATACATTATGGCTTTAAAATTTTTTTACTCCCGGGCAACATGGCGCTATAGACAGAAGCACCACGCCATCCCTCCACAGCAAATAGCTGAAAAACTAAGTCAAACAGAGACAAACGTCAGTCCTGAAACCGTAAGCATCAAATGAAGAGATAAAGAACTCAGCCAAGCACCAAATGGAATAAGAAACTGACAGGGAACAGAGAGCAAGGAGAGATACCTGCAGAGGTCCCCTATCAGCTAATGCAGCACGGATTCACCATCTCAAACTCCTGTCAGAGATTTGCAAACACGGAGTATAGGAAAGCAGCTTCACAGAGCTCCCAGCAGGAGCCAGAACAACCAGTAACCATTGATATACGCTTCCCCACCTCCCACCCTTCTTCACCTGCACTTGGCCTCCTCTGGTTCCTGTGGCCACAGTCTCTTGGCCAGGAGGCACTGGCTTCAGCCCTGTGCCACTTGGATTCCACCTGCCTACACTGGCCGGCTCCCAGAGTGTCATTTGTTTGTTGTTGGTGTTACTTTTTTCCACTACTTTTGGTTTCTTCCATACCTCTCACCACCTCCCCCTCCTCCCATCTCCCCTACATGGCTCCCTGTGCCATCTTTGCTTCTTCCTGAAAGGCTGTGAAACACCACTCGACTGTGGAACTGCTTCCCGGCCCACACCACTGCGCTGGTGGGATCCCTGGGGCTTTTTTTTTGTTTGTTTTGATTTGTTTTGTTTTGTTTTTTTTCCTTAGCTTGGGAACCCCTTCTAGCCAGACTGTACTGTGCGGCTTGGGAGCTACTTCCTCAGTTTGCACAGCCGCACAGTGGGATCCCTGGAGGCATTTCTTTTTTCTTGTTTGTTTTTCTTTTCTCTTTCCCTTTTTGTCTTTCTTCATTTCTCAGTTTCTTGTCTCTGTATATTTACCTTCTCTTCCTGTCTTCTGAATACCTGGTACTATATGACACCTCTACCCTTTCTAGCCAGGCTGTACTTCGTGGCCTGAGAGCCACTTCCCCAGTCTCCACAGCTGCACTGGTGAGATCCCTGAGGGCTTTTCTTTTTATTTATTTTCCTTTTACCCTTTTTGTTTTTCTCCATTTCTCGGTCTTGCATCTGTCCACTCCAATGGCAAGCTCCCTTAGCACTCTTTTTTGTTTGTTGCTTTTTGGCTCCCGTTTCTCTCTTCTCTTTCCCATACCCATCTTAACTCCACACATCCCAACCTCCCCCCTCCTTCCTGCCTACCTGCACCATAAGCTGAAAATCACACCCCTGAGCAGCACAGGCATGGCCTACCAGAACCTGCCCTGCACTGATTCCCAGCCCGCCCTATCAGCCCTAGTATGTGCCACAAACAACCCATCCCAGCAACTCCCCTTCGGCTGGACCTGTCCTACTGCATCATGGCTGAGCGACTGATGCTGCCCATTGGAGAAGGAGTTGAAAAGTTTCATGCCCACAGAAAACAAAGAATGCACAGCCCGCCAGCTCAGACATAGCCAAATAAAGCAAAAAAGCAGGACAAAACAAATAAATCTGCAATCAGTAAATGAGGAAAATAACTACAGAATGTCCCGAAGAGAGCAGACAATATCAAAACATATAAAAAAAAAAAACAGGACAGGATGGTTCCTGTAGGTGTCCAAAATAAAAACACCAGTGACTTTCCAGTGGAAGAAAAGGCACTAGAACTACCTGATAGGGAATTCAAATCTCTAATATTCAGAGCTATCCAAGAGTTGAAGCAAAAAGCAGACAAAAATGAGGAAAAAATAGACAAATTCATGGAAATGGCAGACAAATTCATGGAAAACACAGACAAAAAATGGAAGAATTCAGGAAAATAATACAGGAACAAAATACCAAAATAAATTCACAACTAGAAATCATACAAAAACAACATTTAGAAATCCAAAAGGTAAACAACAAGATTTCAGAAATGAATAGTGTCATACAAGGGCTGAGGAGCAGATTTGAAATGTTGGAAGACAGAACCAGTGAAATTGAAGACAAACACTTGGATACAACTCTGTTCGAGGAAAAATCAGAAAAAAGAATGAAGAAAAATGAAGAGACCCTGAGAATTATGTGGGATACAATCAAAAGCAAAAATCTGTGACTGATTGGAGTTCAAGAACAGGAGGACAAAATGGAAAACACAGAGAGGATCATTGAAGAACTGCTGAGAGAAAATTTCCCCAATATCATGAACGATTAAAACCTTAGCATCCAAGAAGTTCAATGAACCCCATATAGGATAGACCCCAAAAGAAAATCACCAAGGCATATCATAATCACACTCGCTAAAACCAAAGAGAAAGAAGCAATCTTGAGAGCAGCTCGAGAAAAATGAAAAGCCACATACAGAAGAAAAACAATAAGACTAAGCTCATATTACTTAGCAGAAACCATGCAGGCAAGAAGGCAGTGGGATGACATACATAAAACCTTGAAAGAAAAAATTGCCAGCCAAGAATAATATATCCTGCAAAACTCTCATTCAAATATGATGGCAAAATTGGGACATTTTCATATAAACAGAAATTAAGGGACTATGTAAAAACCAAACCAAACTTATAAGAATTATTAAAGGGAGTCCTTCGGTCTGAGAACAAGCAACATCAGACCACAGGCTGAAACTAGGACGCAGGATTGTCAGATACCAACCTAGGAAATGAACTCTCAAGGACTGCCCAAACCCAGAAGAATTACAACAGGGAACCAGAGAGGTTAATCTGTAAATGACAACAACATCAGAACAATAAAAGAGGGAATAAACAGCGTAGGTATAGAACCTTCTAATGGAGAAGAAGGCAAGGCAATACTGAGTAATAATAGACTAGTTCAAACCTAGGAAGATAAGGATAAATTTCAGGGTAACCACAAAGAAAGTTAACAAATCTACTCATCAAAATAAAGAAGAGAAACATAAAGTCTCAGTGAAAACAAAATCTACAAAACAGATGAAAAAAAAAATCCACAAACAAAAGGAATTCAGCACAGGAGAGTAAGAGGAACGAAGAAAATGTCAGCATCACAGAAAAAAGCACTACAAAATGACAGCAATAAACTCACATCTATCAATAATTACACTGAATGTAAATGGCCTAAATGCACCCATAAAGAGATAGAGAGTGACGGAATGGATAAAAAAAACAGGATCCTTCAATATGCTGTCTACAGGAGACACACCTTAGAAACAAAGATGTAAATTTATTAAAAATCAAAGGATGGAAAAAAAATATATCCAGCAAACAGCCACCAAAAAAGAGCAGGAGTGGCAATACTAATCTTAAATAAAATAGACTTTAAAACAAAATCCATCATAAAAGACAAAGAATGACACTATATAGTGATTAAAGGGAAAATTCATCATGAAGACATAACCATAATAAACATCTACGCACCCAATGACAGGGCTCCAAAATACAGAAAACAAACTCTAACAGCACTGAAAAAAGAAATTGACAGCTCCGCAATAATAGTAGGAGACTTCAACACACCACTCTCGGTAAAGGAGAGAACATCTAGAAAGAAGCTCAACAAAGATACAGCAGACCTAAAGGGCACAATCAGCCAACTTGACCTCATAGACATATATAGAACCCTACACCCAACAGCTGCAAAGTACACATTCTTTGCGAACGCACATGAAACATTCTTCAGAATAGACCACATCTTAGGCCACAGAGCAACCCTCAACAAAATCCAAAACATAGGGATAATACAAAGTATCTTCTCTGACCACAACGCCATCAAGGTAGAAATTAACAACAGGAAGAGCAAGGGAAAAAATTCAATTACATGGAAAGTGAATAATACCCTGCTTACAAACACTGGGTAATAAAGATGGAATCAAAAAATTCCTAGAATCAAACAAGAATGAAAACACATCATACCAAAACCTTTGGGACAAAGCAAAAGCAGTCCTCAGAGGACAATTTATAGCAATAGACACACACATCAAAAAAGAAAAAAGGGACAAAATCAAAACATTAACTACACAACTCAAACAAATAGAGACCAGCCAATAAAAAAAAGCCCACAGCCACCAGAAGAGAGGAAGTAAGATCAGAGCAGAAATAAATGAAATAGAGAATAGAAAAACAATAGAAAGAATCAACTAAACCAAAAGTTAGTTCTTTGAAAGGATCAACAAAATTGACAAACCGTTGACTAAACTGATAGAAGAAACACAGGAGAGGATGCAAATAACCCAAATAAGAAATGAAATGGGGGTCATTACAACAGACCCAACTGAAATAAAAAGGATCATAACAGAGTATTGTGAAAAACTATACTGCAACAAATTTGAAAACCTACAGGAAATGGATAAATTTCTAGAAACATACTACCTACCAGAAATTTTTGTGGTTAAATATGTTTTGTAAATGTTGACTATATACATGTAGTTTTCTCCAGTTTTAAAAAAAAATCCAAAATATTAGAAAAAATAAAATTGTAAAATGTACTCAGAGGAAGTAAAAGGCACACCCCCTCCTATCACTATAACCACTATTTACATTTTTATATATATAGTTCTATACTTTTTGGTCCATACATAGTCAGTCTTCAGTGATGTGCAGTCCCCTTCCCTTGAACTGGGCTGGTCCTGTGACTCGCTTTAGATTAATAGAATGCAGCAAAGTGACTGCCTGACTTCAAGGCTAGGTCGTAAGAAGACTTGCAGCTTTTGCCTGGTCCTCTTGGAACGCTTGCTCTGGAGGAGGCAGCCTCTTGTAAGAAGTCATACTACAGTGAGACTACGTAATGTGAAGAAGCCCAAAGTAGCCATAAGCCATATGAAAAGACTGTATGGAGAGAGAGCTCTTCAAATAGATCCCACATTTTGCAGCCATCCCAGCTGAGATGCCGGACATTTGAGTGAAGAAACCATCTTGTATGTCTAGCTGAGTCTACTTTCAGCTGATTTTAGCCATGGCCATCAGCTGACTGCAAATATACATGAGACCCACAAGTGAGAATGATTTAGCTGAACCCTGTTTTAAGCTGTTAAGTTTTGGTGTGGTTTCTTATGTAGCAGTACATAACCAAACCAATACATAGTGGTACCAAATATTAATATTTACTGTATTTATAAATAGCATGTTATAAATGTTATATATAAAATTTTAAGACATAAGTGGTATCATATTTGACATTTTAGTCTACAATTAGTGGCTGCTGAACCTGGCTTGCCCAGCCCATGAGAGACCATTGTGTGCATCTTCACAACTTCTCATTCAGTGCTATCACACTGGTAGCTTGAAAACGGCCATGACCGGTGTATTTACACCACAACAATCGGCAAATGCTACAAATCAGGGCTTCCACCCAATCAAATGGTTAAATGTTAAACATTTACCAGCCCACTATTGTCTGTGTCTTCCTTTTTTAACTTTACATTATTTTTTAATGGCTGCTTATTTAGTTATTTGCTTGTACCATGATTTATTTAAATAATCCTCTAAATAATAAGGACCTATTATATCTTTAAGAGATTCTTGAAGTAGAATTGCTGGATCAAAGGGTATTCACAGTTCATTTTTTGATAAATATTACAAGATTATATACCAGAAAGATTATACCAATTTATATCCTTCCCAACAATGAGGGTGTTTCCCTGTATCCCACTCAGCACTTATTTATATTTGGAATTTTTTATTCTTAAAAATTTTAAATATATTCACATGGTTCAAAACCCAAATGCAACTAAAGTATTTGAGAAAAAGTCTCTCTTCTATCCTTACCTGTGTTTCCCAGGTTCACAACGCCCTTCCCAAGGATAACCGTGTTATAAGGAATTTGCATTTCCTTTTAGAGATGTTTATGCATATACAAGCAAATATGCTCCTTTTCTTCCTCTCTTTTTCACTCAAATGGTAGCTACTATACACATTTCCCCACCTGTTTTTGTCGTTTAACAATAAAATTTGAAGATCAATAATTAAAGAAGAAAACTTTCCTCAATATTTTTAATGACTTCATACTATTCCACTGACTGTATGAACCATATTGTTTCTAATATTTTACTATTGCAAATAATACTTGTGCATGTATCATTTCACATATGTATGAATATAGCTGTACTATAAATTTCTAAAAGTAGAATTGCTTGATCAATGGGTATAATTTTTATAGATACTAACAAATTGTCTTTTATGTAGGCTGTATGGATTTACATTCCCATCTTCAGTATATGACAGTGTCTATTTATCCTCACATTTGCTAATACAATATACTGCCAGACTTCTGGATCTTACCTATATTATAGATTAAAAAATAGAATCATCATGTAATTAAATTTTTTTGTTTCTTTTTTATCATTTAATTTTAATATTTTTAACTGAGTGAGGCTGAGAGCCATTCGTATTTGTTTTTCTGTAAACTGTCTATGTCAGTTGCCCATTTTTCTTTCGGTTCTGAACTCTCATTTTCAGGAGTTGTCTATTTTATTAATGAAATTAGGCCCTTTATCTGCCGTACGATTTGCGACAATTATCTGCCAAGTTTTTTATTGTCTCTTTGACTGTTGTCATGAAGGTTATGGCCATACAGAAATGTTGGGGTTTTATGTTGTCAGATTTATAAGTCTTTACTGTTTCTAGATTTTTAGAAATCATAGTTAGATAGTGTCATAGATAGAAAGTTGTTCCTCACCCTGGGAGTATAAAAGTTTTTATCGAGAACTTTGTTTTCTTTGTTGCTGTTGCTGTTTAATTTTTATTATTTTTACATTAGAGTTTTTGATCCGTTAGGAATTCATCTTGGTATGAGGAGTGGCATGGCTTCAGCTCTATTTTTTTTTCTAGTTGCCTGTCTAGAATCCTTTTATTGAATAATCCATCTTTTTCCCAATGATTTGAAATACCACATATACTAAATCTATCTAGGCCCCAGTATTATGTAGTTTAAACTATTGTAGTTTAATGATATGTTTCTCTTCTCTTTCAGGATTTTCCTGGTTATTCTTGCTTGTTTGTTTTTCCATATGAATTTCAGAATCAGTTTGTCTAATCCTCAGATAATCTGTTGGTATTTTTATTGGAATTGTGTTAAATTTAATTACTAAATCAAGAAGAATTTTCTTTTTTATGATAGTGATTATTTCTAGCCAAGAACACGTTTTAAGGGGAATGTTTCAAAGTTTTCTTCATCTACATCACTAATTTTCCTTATTAAATTTATTCTTAGGTAGTTTTCTGTTACTATGGTAAATAAAAACTTTCCTTTCTTATATCTACTTGCTTATATATATATGAAAGTTATTTCTGTATTTTAGTTTTATACCTAGCCACATTGCTTATTATTTATAATAGTTTTTACTTTATTTTTTTAGCTTCTTCCAGATATAGAATTATACTATTTGGAAATAATGATAATTTTACCTCCTCTTTTCTCGTTTTTGCATTCTTAATTTCTTTCTCTTGTTTAATTGCAGTCTGAGCTGTTGAAACAAGGTTAATTTAAAAGTGTTGGCCGTAGATGCTATTCTTATATTCCTGACTTTAATGGAAATATTTCTAATGGTTTCTGGTGTTTTCCCATTAAGCATGATACTGGCTTTTGGACTGAGATAAATTTATTTTCACTTAAAGGAATTATTCATCATCTATTCGTATTTTACTACGATTTTAAGGATGAATATTTAATTTTATCAAATGCCTTTTCAGCATCCATGGAGACAATCATGTTTTTTCCCTTTGATCTAGTAATATGTTGAATTTATAAATACAGTTTCTGATATTGAACTATCCTTGCATTCCTACATTTGGTTATGGCATGTTCTTTTAAAGTGCTGTTGGATTCTGTTTGCATAAAAAAATTATAAATGAGATGAACAGTTTTATGCAGTCTTTGTTGAGGTTTGATCCCAATTTTATGCTTGCTTTACATAAAGAATTTGAAAGGTTTTCTTCTTATTCTGTGTTCTTGTTCAGTTTGGAATTATATGCTCTTTAAAAAGTTTATTAGAACATTCCCATGAAACTGTCTGGGTCTAGTGCTTTGGGGAAGGAGGCAGCTCTTTTTTTTTTTCTTACCTATTTATTTCTTCTATAATTCGTCAGTTTAAATTTTCTCTCTGTTCTAGAGTCACTTTTGTTAAATTTTGTTTTCCTGTCATTTGTTTCCATTAATTTTCAAGTTTATTTACATGTAGTTGGGCAAAATAATCTCTTAATGTTAATAAAAGTTCCTTTCTTCTTGTAGTTGTTTCCTTATTATAATTTCTGTGTGTTTCTGTGTGTATATTTGCTGTTTTCTTTCCTTTGTTGTTTTGATTAGGCTAGAAGATGGCCTATTTATTATTTTTCTTAAATAATTAACTTCTGGGCTTGTTAATAAGTTTTGCTATTTTTATGTATTATAATTACTTAATTTTCTCTTTTATCTTTATTAATTCTTTTGCTTTGTTTTCCTTAGGTTTGCTTTACTGATATATAAGAGCTCTTTAATTCTGTGCCATAGAGAATACAGTTAATATTTCTAGTTTATCATTAGTCAGTTAATTCTGTTTATGCTATCTTACCCTGAAGAAGTTTAAAATTTTTAGCAGTCAAAGCCTTTTATGATTTCATGGTTTCACGTTACTCTAAAAAAGGACCTTTTGTCTCCTTCCTTCAATTAAAAACTGTTCTGCATTCTTTTAATACTTTTATTTTTATCTGCCTAGAATTTATTTTTCTTTATTGTGTGAGATGAGGCCTAAATTATTTTTCTCCCAAGTGAATTGTCAACCATCTCAACATCATTTATTAAACAATCCATCTTTTCCCTATGTATTTAAAATAACAACTTTTATCACAAATAACTTCAAGCTTTATGAAAAAATCCTTTTGGTCTTTTGGGATTTATAGGTTTATAGGATTAATTTGGGGAAGAATTGAAGTGACATCTTTAAAACACTCTGTCTTCTTATGTAGAAACATGGAATGTCTATCCATTTATACCGATCTTCCTCTGTGTCCTTCGTAGAGTTTGATAGTTTTCTTTTTATTTCTTGTTAGGTTTATTCCTGGGCATTTTATAATTTTTGTTGATATTATAAATGAAATTATATTCAGTATGTTTCCTACCTAGTTATTTGTAGGAGTCACTGGGTGGCACAAACAGTTGAGTGCTTGACTACTATCTGAAAGATTGGTAGTTCAAACCTACCTAGAGGTGCCTTGGAAGACAGGCCTGGTGATCTGCTTCCAAAGGGTCCCAGCCTTGAAAATCCTATAGCGCAGTTTTAGTCTGCACACATGGGGTTGCCATAGTTGGAATCGACTGAACAGCAACTAACAACATTTAGTTAGTTATAACATTATAGTATATAGGAAAATGTGAGATTTTTTTTTTATATTAATCCTGAACTCTTTCATTATTTCTGTTAGTTTTTCAGTTGATTCTCTTGGATTTTTTGGGTAGACTTTTGTCACTTCTTTCCCAAAATTATACTGTTTCTGGCAGGACTTTTGAAACATTAGCTTTATTCTTTATGCCTTAAAAGGACAGGTAGGCCCGATAAACAGAACAGCTAGAGCTATTTGAACTTAGAAGAGGCTACCCTTTAATTTTATTACTGTACCAAATATATTCATAGAACAACTAAATTGAAAGGAAATTCATTTCTTAGGTAAAGAATAAACCTAGATGATTTCTAGGTCTAAGTGATTAGTTGAGGGAATAAAGAGAGAAGAGAGGAGTGACTTTAAGAGCCCTTGTATGGAGGGCAGGAAAAGAGTAGAAGAAAGAGAGCTGGAGTAGAAGGCAGAGAAGAAAATAAAATGCCTGATTAGGAGAATAATCATGATTGCAGTGCTATAGAAGCCAGGGGACATAAGAAGTTTGTAAAGTGTGAGATGATCGTTGATAACTGATGCTATGTAGAAGTAAAAAAAAAAAATGAGCCAACAAGAAGCCATCATATTTGTAAATGAGGTTATTTGTGATCTGCTTTCGTGTCTCTTCATCTACTGCTTCTTAATTGTAGTTCTTAACTATTCTGCGATTTCTTTAATTTGTATTTTCATCTAGCTTATCAATGTGGGGAAACAATAAAATAAGCCATATTTCTGTTACATAAGTCTCACATGGGGCTTTGTACAGTATTAAGTACAGAAACTTAAAAATGTCGAATTTGTAGAATTAAGTATTTTATTTCATTTAAATGATCTATAATGGCCTTTCTTTAATAACAAGTTCTTTTTTTATATTTAAGATATTTTTCTTTTTCTTCTTGTAGGTTACTCAGATGAGCCGTCCTGACCTGATTCTTTTTCTGATGAAATACCTGATGGCACTCATAGTTGGTATTCCCTCCATTTTTTGGGTTGGAAGCAAAAAAACATGTTTTGAATGGGCCAGTTTTTTCCATGGTCGTAGGAAAAAAGAGTAAGTTGAAATAAAACAAACCTCACATTTACATAAATTTTTGTGTTGCTTATTTTACAATAATTTGGATTTGGAGAAAATATTCAAAAAAGATTATAACCTTGTAAGCAGCCACAGGTTATGATTGGCATAGTAACATATCTAATTAAAAACTAAAAATTTATTTTGAGAAAATGGCCAAGTAATACCAGGCTTGGTGATCTTTTCCTGTACTAATTCAAAATATCTGAGGGAACGTTAATCTTTATGAAAAAACCTGGTATAATTTCTTAGATTGAAAAAACAAACTAATGTATTAACATTCTTATTTAACCTTCTTGATATTCTTTTGAGGGTTGGTATGTGTAACCACCTCTATTTTACAGATTAGAAAACTGAAACACAAGACGGGTTAAGTACTCAGGCCAGAGTCACACAGGTATTTAATGTTAAGAGTTAGATTAGACGTCTCTTTCCTGGTTGAACATTGTTGTTTCAACTATACCAAAAATGAATTAAAGAGGTAGAGTGTTATCCCATTCTGATGTAGTGTATGTTAAAGCCAAAATAGAAAAATGACAATAATAGATAAAATGAGATATGTTAAAGAAGTTATTTTAATTCATAATTGACCATGCTGTATAATAGAATGTCATGGTAAAATATGACACTTGCTGAAGCAATCATTTGAAAGAATATTTAGGAATCTTTAATTTCATGAGCCCCTAATTCATCAAACAAATAAGAAAAAAACCCTAAAATATTCACAAAGGAAGAAATGGTTTCCAATTTTTCACTCATGCTAGTCTCATGTATATAGTATATCTGACTTATCACAAATTCTAAGTTAGTGGAGTTCATGTCCCATGGTTTTACTTATCCTAGGGTCTTCCATGGGCTTTGGGAGGTATAGTCTATAGAACTCCTTAGATTATATGTAAAATGTCATGTTGTATATGGGTTGATTTGTTTTCTTATGTGTTATAACCTAAAGTTACTTTAGTATTTGCCTCACAAACAAAATCTGTATTTATTAGATCACCAGTAATAAGCAGTCTCTGTTACACATCAGGGTGGTGCAAACGGTTAATGCTCTTGGCCGCTGAGAGATTGGAGGTTCAGATCCACCCAGAGGTGCCTTGGAAGAAAGACCTCTTTAGCTACTTCAGAAAAATCATCCAGCGGAAACCCTATGGAGCACAGTTCTACTCTAACACACATGGGGTTGCCATGAGTTGGAATAAATTCAGCAATTGGTTAGTTTTGGTTACAAAGATTAGATTAACATCACAGATGAAAAGATCACAGTTTTAAGATATACATTTCTTATTACAGTATCTGAGACTGCTATCAGTGATATCAAATAATGCATTTCTCCTTTAAATACAGTTTTATAGGGCAGAGAAGGAACAAAAGGGAAGGGGTCATGCAATTGCCAAAAAAAAAAAAAAAAAAAGGCATTTATTTATTCATTCTTTAAGAAAGGCTCTACTAAATGCTTACTATGTGCCATAAAAGGAGTCCTGGTGGTGAAGTGGTTAAGTGCTCGGCTGCTAACTGAAAGATTGGTGCTTCAAACCCACCAGGCAACAGGTTTGGTTTTGGTTTGGATGTGCCATAGACTATTTTAGGATACCAGGGATTAAATAGCAGACAAAACAAGCTAAGTTCCAGCTTTCATGGAGATTCCTTCCTTACTGGATTTACTGTGATTTATCTGTGTATTCTTTGAAAAGTTATTTTATTTTTAATCAGAGTAAAACATGATGTTGAGGAAAGGGCTTGAATTAAACACCTTGGGCACCTCTGGACCATAGACAACAATTCTATAATAGCATTGTATTAGAAATTCCAGATGGAGCTAAACCCAGGCTACCCTTCTAGGGATCCATCCTAGCTATTGGCGGAGGGTAGGGGAGGATCCTGACTGGGGTAGAACACTTTTGAAATTGGTTAAAACTCTGAAGGACTATTCATTCTGTCTGGTTTCTACATCTCTGGATCCCTCACCATCAAAGTCATTGTGATCCTCTAAGCCAGGACTGCTCCCTGGGCTTGCTTGGCAGGTCCTGATTCTGGAACTCAAGAATGAGTATCTAATAGCTTTATCTAGCTTTTATCAGGTTTAACCTTGGAGAAATGTCCATAAAGTAATCATAATAATGGTTCCCAATTTATTGAGCACGTTCAGTATTACAAACACTGTTCTAAGCACTTTGTTGTTAGCTGCCATCACGTCAGGCTCTGACTCATGGTGACCCCATGCACAACAGAATGAAATGCTGCCTGGTCCTGTGCCACCCCCATGATCAGTTACACATGGGACCATTGTGATCCACATGGTTTTCATTGGCTGATTTTCTGAATTAGATCACCAGGCCTTTCTTCCTAGTCTGTCTTAGTCTAGGAGCTCTGATGAAAACTATTCAGCATTGTAGCAACACGCATGCCTCAACAGACAGATGGATTGTGACTGTGCATGAGGTGCATTGGTGTCTTAGTCATCCAGTGCTGCTCTAACAGGAATACCACAAGTGGATGGCTTTCACAAAGAGAAGTTTATTTTCTCACAGTCTAGTAGGCTAGAAGTCCAAATTCAGGGCGTCATCTCCAGGGGAAGGCTTTCTCTCTCTGTCAGCTCTGGAGGAAGGTCCTTGTCATCATCAGTCTTTCCCCGGACTAGGAGCTTCTCTGCATAGGAACCTTGGGTCTAAAGGATGCGCTCTGCTCCCAGTGCTTCTTTCTTGGTGGTATGAGGTCCTCAATTCTCTGCTTGCTTCCCTTTCCTTTTATCTCTTGTAAGTTAAAAGGTGGTCTAGGCGACACCCTAGAGAAACTCCCTGTACATTGGATCAGGGATGTGACCTGGGTAAGGGTGGTGTTACAATCCCACCCTAATCCTCTTTAACATAAAATTACAATCACAAAATGGAGAACAACCACACAGTTCTGGGAACTGTGGCCCAGCCAAATTGATATACACATTTTTGGGGGGACATAATTCAAACCATAAAAATGGCCAGGAATCAAACTCAGGTATCCCTCATGGAAAGTGAAAATTCTACTACTGAACCACCATTGCCCCTCTTTCAGCGCTTTTCACATTAATTAAATCATTTAATCCTCTTAACACTGTGAAGGAATTCATCATTTTACATATAAGGAAACTGAGAGAGTCAAGGTTATACAGCTAGCGAATGCTAAAATTGTGATTAAAACCAAAGTGGTCTAACTCTAGAGCTTTGCTCTTAACCACTCTATTATACTATGTTATAAAGAGACTGGCTTCTATTATTGTGCTAATCAAATTCATGTTCTCCCCCAAGTGAAGTTGCATTTAAGACTATGCCAATAATTCTGACGGTGAAATATTTTTAGAACTCCTCTTTTGGAATTACCTGAGTTAAGTCAATTTCTCTGGACCTCTGTTTTCTTATCTGTAAAATAAAGGGACAAACCTTCACCCTTTGAGAGTGGAGTAAATTTTTGGAATAACCAGAAGTCAGTTGGAACCAAGTCTAGAAAATAAAGTTGGAAGGTGGTGGAGTAGTCAGATGCTTCCTGTAGTCCCTCTTACAACAAATAACCAAAAAACAAGTGAATTGATTATATATAACAATCTAGGAGCAATGAACATCAAAGGCAAAGTTGAGGAATCAGACTGAGTGGCAACGGGAGGGAGAGACAGTTGGGAAGCAGCGAGGAGTTGCCAGACCTGACCCAGTGGGAGCCAGAGCCCTTCAGGCCGGATCAGCTCAAATGTGCACAGTGAGGCAAGCAGTGGCACTCGGTAGGTGTTTTGCACGTCGGGAGAGACCCAGCAGCAGAGACTCTACTCAGGCATCCAGAACCAGCGAAAAGCAGCCCTCAATTGGCAAAAGATAAATACTTGGATCTGGCCTACCACATGCATCAAAAAACACACCCCTTTGGGAAAAACCTCTCTCCCATTTACCTCCCTACTGCTTGCTCTGCACCAGGTCCAGGACAGCTACCGCAACTGCTGAGTCTCTGGGCCAGAAGTAGGACCTGTCATGTGCCCTGATCTATTCTCCCAACCTTGGAGAAGGAAAAAATTAACAAACAGGGAAAAAATAAGCTGCTGGCTCCCCTAAGCCAGGAACTCTAAGTAGGCACAGCTCCTTTGCCTAGGCATAGGCATAAGAGGCCCACGGATTTTGAGTGACTTTCACCCCTGCATAGACTTATGTGGGGCCATTTCAACAGTGTAGGCCCTCATTACCACAGTACAACAGGGGATATACCTGAAGTCTAACTTCAAGTGTTTTCAGCTGTGCAGTGGCAGGTTCATGAGATTTGATACTGCTCTGCCCATTAAGCAGGGTCCTCACCTACCCACATAAGTGGCCTGAGGACTGGTGGCTCCACCCACATCACTTAGCCACCCATGACAGGGGTCCAGGAATAAGTAGTGCCCCCCAATCCTTACACCCAACAGCACTGGGTGCTCATAGTCTGGCTGCAAAACCCAACCACCTACGTGCTCTAGGGAACAGGGACACACTTTCCTCCCAGACATCCGGGCAGCTGTCAGCCTCCTGCCTTGCTCAGCGCATGATCCCCTACTGCAGCCAGATACCTGTGCCAACACCATTAGGACTGTAGGTGAGAGCCTGCACCACACACTTGGTGACCAACTACCTGGACACCTGAGTGAATTCATACAAGAAAATTAAACAGATTCGTGGGCTCACATACCTAGTAACAGATCTAATCACCTGGTGACAGGACATTAGAGCTTCAAAGGCAGCAATAATCAAAGTAGCTCACACGAGCATCCTGTTTTGACATAACAAAACAAAACAAGAAGCTAGGACACAGCAAGCAAACATTAAATAAATAAATATAATAAAATTGATGGCTTGGAGACAACAGTCAATATCAGATCACATAAAGAGGCAGACCATGATGGCTTCAGCAACCTCCCAAAATAAAGAATCTAGAAATTTTCCAGAGGAAGAGAATTTCTTGGAATTACCAGAGGTAGAATACAAAAGATTAATACACGGAACTCTTCAAGAAATAAGGAAGGAGATCAGTCGAAACACAGAACATGCTAAGGAGCACACAAAACAATAGAGGATCTTAAGAAGGTTATTCAAGAGCATAATGACAAATTTAATAGGCTGCAAGAATGCATACAGAGACAGCAATCAGAAATCCAGAAAATTAACAATAAAGTTTCAGAATTAGACAATCAATAGAAAGTCATAGGAGCAGAATTGAGGCAATAGAAGTCAGAATTAGTGAGACTGAAGATAAAGCACTTGACACCAACTTACTTGAGGAAGAATCAGATAAAAGAATTTTTAAAAATGAAGAAATTCTAAGAATTATGTAGGACTCTATCAAGAGGAATAACCTACGAGGGAACAGAGTACCGGAACGAGGTGGATCACAAAAAATACAGAGAGAATTGTTGAAGATTTGTTGGCATAAAACTTCCCTGGTATCATGACAGATGAGAAGATATCTGTCCAATATGCTCATCGAACCCGACATAAGGCAGATACCATAAGAAAGTCACCAAAACATAATCAAACTTGCCAAAACCAAAGATAAAGAGAGAATTTTAAGAGCTGATAGGCATAAAGGAAAATTCTTCTACAAAGGAGAGTCAGTAAGACTAAGCTTGGACTACTCAGCAGAAGCCAAGCAGGCAGGAAGGCAATGGGATAACATATATAAAGCCTTGAAGGAAAAAAATTGCCACCCAAGAATTATATATCCAGCAAAACTATCTATCAAGTATGATGGCGAAATTAGGGCATTTGCAGATAAACAGAAGTTTAGGGAGTTTGCAAAAACCAAACCAAAATTACAAGAAATACTAAAGGGAATCCTCTGGTTAGAAAATAATATCAGATAACAACCCAAGACTAGAACACAGGACAGAGCAACCAGATATCAGCCCAGATAGGGAAGACACAAAAATAAATCAAAGCTAAAACACTGAAAATAGGGAAACAGAGATGTAAACATGTGAAAGATGACAACATTAAAACAAAAAAGAGGGACTAAGAAATGTAGTGATAGATTTTTCACATGGAGAGGAAGTCAAGGCAATATAAAGAAATAAAAGACTGGTTTAAACTTAGAAAAATAGGGGTAAATGTTAAGGTAACCACAAAGGAAGCTATCAATCCTACATATCAAAATTAAAAACAAGAAAAATATAAAGACTCAACAAATACAAAATCAACAACAATGAAAAAG
>NW_004444027.1:5444465-5445880 GCF_000243295.1 Trichechus manatus latirostris
AGAAGAAAGGAAATAATAAGAATTAGAGCAGAATTAAATGAAATAGAGAACAGAAAAACAATTGAGAGAGTTAAGAAGACCAGAAGCTGTTTCTTTGTAACAATCAACAAAATTGACAAATCATTGGCCAAACTGACAAAAGAAACACAGGAGAGGAAGCAAATAACCCATATAAGAAATGAGATGGGTGATATCACAACAGACCCAACTGAAATTGAAAGACTTATAACAGAATACTATGAAAAATTATACTCTAACAAATTTGAAAACCCAGAGGAAATGGACAAATTTCTAGAAACTCATGACACAAACAGAGGTATAACAGCTAAATAAACCTATAACAAAAGAAGAGATTGAAAAGGTAATTTTAAATCTCCCAACAAAAAAAAAAGCCCTGGCCTGGATGGTTTCACTGGAGAATTCTACCAAATTTTCAGAGAAGAGTTAACACCACTACTACTAATGGTGTTTCAGAGCATAGAAAAGGATGGAATACTCCCAAGCTCATTCTATGAAGCCTGACACCAAAACCAGGTAAAGCCACCACAAAAAAAGAAAATTACAGACCAATATCCCTCATGAACATCGATGTAAAAATCCTCAACAAAATTCTAGCCAATAGAATTCAACAACATATCAAAAAATAATTCAGCATGATCAAGTGTATTTATACCAGCTATGCAGGGATGGTTCAACATTAGAAAACAATCAATGTAATCCATCACATTAATAAAACAAAAGACAAGAACCACATGATCTTACCAGTTGATGCGGAAAAGGCATTCGACAAAGTCCAACATCCATTCATGATAAAAACTCTCAGCAAAATAGGAATAGAAGGGAGATTCCTCAACATAATTAAGGGCATTTATACAAAGGCAACAGCCAACATCATCCTAAATGGAGAGACTTTGAAAGCATTCCCCTTGAGAACATGAACCAGACAATAATTCCCTTTATCACCACTCTTATTCAGCATTGTGCTAGAGGTCCTACCCAGAGCAATTAGGCTAGAAAAGGAAATAAAGGGCATCCAAATTGGTAAGAAAGAAGTCAAAGTATCTCTATTTGCAGGTGATACGATCTTATACACAGAAAACCTCAAAGAATCCACAAGAAGACTACTGGAACTAATAGAAGATTTCATCAAAGTATCAGGATACAAGATAAACATACAAAAATAAGTTGGATTCCTCTACACCAACGAAGAGAACTTTGAAGATGAAATCACCAAATTGATACCATTTATAATAGCCCCCAATTAGATAAAATACTTAGGAATAAATATAACCAGAGATGTAAAAGACCTATACAATGAAAACTACAAGACACTACTGCAAGAAACCAAGAGAGATCTGCATAAGTGGAAAAACATACCTTGCTCATGGATAGGAAGACTCAACATTGTGAAAATG
>NW_004444027.1:5445980-5466811 GCF_000243295.1 Trichechus manatus latirostris
TAGACCAATGGAACAGAATTGAGAATCCAGACATAAATTCATCCACCTATGAGCAGCTGATATTTGATAAAGGCCCAAAGTCTGTTAATTGGGGAAAAGACAGTCTCTGGCGTAACTGGATATCCATCTGCAAAAAACTGAAACGAGCCATATCTCACACCATGCACAAAAGCTAACTGAAAATGGATCAAAGACCTGAATATAAAATCTAAAACGATAAAGATCATGGAAGAAAAAATAGGGACAATGCTAGGAGGCCTAATACTTGGATAAACAGAATATAAACCATAAACAACAACGCACAAACACCAGAAGAGAAACTAGGTAGCTGGGAGCTCCAAAAATCAAACAGTTATGCTCATCAAAAGACTCCACCAAAAGAGTAAAAAGACAACCTACAGACTGGGAAAAAATTTTTGGCTACGACATATCCTATCAGTGTCTAATCGCTAAAATCTACAAGATACTGTAAAACCTCAACAACAATAAGACAAATAACCCAATTAAAAAATGGACAAAGGATATGAGCAGGCACTTTTCCAAAGAAGACATTCAGGCAGCTAACAGGAGGAAATGCTCATGATCATGAGCCATTAGAGAAATGCAAATCAACACTACCATGAGATACCATCTCACCCCAACAAGGCTAGCAATAATCCAAAAAACACAAAATAATAAATGGTAGAGGTTGTGGAGAGACTGGAACACTTATACACTGTTGGTGGAAATGTAAAATGGTACAACCAGTTCGGAAATCGATTTAGCACTTCCTTAATATGCTAGAAATAGAAGTACCATACGATCCAGCAATCCCATTCCTTGGAATATATCCTAGAGAAATACGAGCCATCACACGAATAAACATATGCACACCCATGTCCATTGCAGCACTGTTCACAATAGCAAAAAGATGGGAACAACCTAGGTGCCCATCAACAGATGAATGGATAAACTAATTATGGTATATCTACACAATGGAATACTACGCAATGATAAAGAACAACGATGAATCTGTGAAACATCTTATCACATGGAGGAATCTGGAAGGCATTATGCTGAGTGAATTTAGTCAGTCTCAAAAAGACAAATATTGTAGAAGATTATTACAAGAACTCAAGAAAAGGTTTAAACACAGAAGAAAACATTCGTGGATGGTTATGAAGGTGAGGAGGGAGGGAGAGCGGTGTTCACTAGCTAGATAGTAGACAAGAATTATCTTAGGTAAAGGGAAGGACAACACACAGTACAGGAGAAGTCAACACAACTGGACTAACCAAAAACTAAAAAGTTTCCTGAATACAGCAAAACACTTCGAGGGACAGAGTAGCAGGGGTGAGGGTCTGGGGACCATGCTTTCAAAAGACATCTAGGTCAACTGGCATAACAAAAATTATTAAGAAAATGTTCTGCATCTTACTTTGGTAAGTGGCGTCTGGGGTCTTGTAAGCTAGTGTGCGGCCATCTAAGATGCATCAGTTGGTCCTCACCCACCTGGAGCAACGGTGAATGAAGAACACGAAAGACACTAGAATAGTATTAGCCCAGGAGACAGAAAAGGCTGCATAAACCAGAGACTTCATCTGTCTGAAACCAGAAGATCTAGATGGTGCCCAGCTACCACCAATGACCGCCCTGACAGGGATAGCAGAGAGCCCCTGACAGAGCAGGAGTAAAGTGGGGTGCAGATCTCAATTTCTAGTAAAAAGACCAGACTTAATGGCCTGATTGAGACTGTAGGGACCCTGGAAGACACGGCCGCCAGACTCTCTGTTAGTCCAAAACTAAAACCATTCCCAAGGCCAACTCTTCAAACAAAGATTAGACAGGACTATGGGACATAAAATGATACTCGTGAAGAGTGTGCTTCTTAGCTCAAGTAGATACATGACACTAAATGAGCTGCTCCTGTCCAGGGGCGAGATGAGAAGGCAGAGAGGGTCAGGAGCTGTTTGAATGGACATGGGAAATCTGGCGTGGAATGGAGGAGTGTGCTGTCACTGCACAGGGAGAGCAACTAGGGTCACAAAACAACGTATGTATAAATTTTTGTATGAGAGACTAACTTGAATTGTAAACTTTCACTTAAAGCACAACAATAAAAAAAAACGAAAGTCAACAATTGAGATAGATTTTTTTGAAGTGAAGAAACATATTCCATTTCAGATTTCTCTTTCTCTGAAATGCCTTAGAACTCTGTCTCAAATCTGATTACTACTTTTACTTGGTTGGAAGTGTGTGTGGGGGGGGGCACAAATCTATATATATTTTTTTTTTTTACTAATTATTTTGACTTCGTCTTCTATCTAGTTTTTGCACTTTGTTTTCAGGATATACATAAATACCATGTTTTATCACTACTTTATGATTGGCTTCTAAGCCAAATAAACTTAGGTTTGATTCCTGACTGTTGGTTTTGTGTGTGACTTTTGACAAATTCTTTAATCTCTTAGAACCTCAGTTTCTTTGTCTATAAAATGGGTATCACAATATCTATTATTAATAGGTATTTAATATCCTTTTAAGGAGCCCTGATGGTTCAGTGGTTAAGTGCTTGGCTGCTAACCAAAAGTCGGCAGTTCGAACCCACCAGCCACTCCAAGGGAGAAAGATGTGACAGTCTGTTTCCATAAAGATTACAGCCTTGGCAAAGTCACAGAAGCTTCATAGACACATCCAAACTCCCTGAGGGAGAGAGTTACTGAGCTGAGGGCTGAGGACACCTGGGTCAGTTTGCATAATATGATTCATAAAGAAATGTTTTGCATCTAACTTTGGTAAGTAGCATCTGAGGTGGTAGAAGCCTGCGAGCGGCCATTTAAGATACATCTGCTGGTCCTATCTCATCCAGAGCAAAGGAGAATGACGAGAACCAAAGACACAAGGGAAATATTAGTCCAGGACTAACGGACCACATGAACCACAGCTTCCACCAGCCTGACCCCAAAACAACTAGATGGTGCCCGGCTGCCACCACCGTTTTTACAGGGATCACAACAGAGGTTCCCGGACAGAGCGGGAGAAAAATATAGAACAAATTCAAATTCACAAAAAAACACCAGGCTTACTGGTCTGACAGACAGAGAAACCCCGATAATATGGCTCCGGGACACCCTTTTAAGTCAGAACTGAAGTCACTTCCAACGTTCCCCCTTCAGGCAAAGATTAGACAGGTCTATAAAACAATAATACATATGAGGAACGTGCTTCGTAGTTCAGTCATGTATACAAGACTAAATGGGCACACCTGCCCAAAAACAAAGACAAAAAAGACAGGAAGGGACAGGAAAACTGGATGAATGGAAATGGGGAACTCGTGGTGGAGAAAGGGAGCATGTTGACACACCGTGGTCTTGGCAACCAATGTCACAGAACAATTTGGGTATTAATTGTTCAATTAATTGTTGAATGAGAAACTAATTTGCTCCGTAAACTTTCACCTAAAGCACACACACACAAAGATTATAGACTTAGAAACCCTGTAGGGTAGTTCCACTCTGTCCTATACGGTCACTGGTGTGTACTGAATTGTGTCCCCCCAAAATGTGTATCAACTTCACTAGCCGATGATTCCCAGTATTCTGTGAATGTCCACCATTTTGTCATTTGATGTGATTTTCCTACCATGTTGTAAATCGTACCTCCATGATGTTAATGAGGTGGGATTAGCAGCAGTTATGTTAACGAGGCAGTACTCAGTCTACAAGATTAGGTTGTATTTTGAGTCAATCTCCTTTGAGATATAAAAGAGAGAAGCGAACAGAGAGACGGGGACCTCATACCACCAAGAAAGCAGCTCCAGGAGCAGAGCATGTCCTTTGGACCCGGGGTTCCTGTGCTGAATAGCTCCTAGACCAGGGAAAGATTGATGACAAGGACCTTCCCCCAGAACCGTTAGAGAGAAAAAGCCTTCCCCTACAGCTGGCACCCTGAATTTGGACTCCTAAACTGTGAGAGAATAAATTTCTCTTTGTAAAAGCCATCCACTTATGGTATTTCTGTTATAGCAGCACTAGATAACTAAGACTGTCTCTATGAGTTGGAATCGACTGTATGGCAACAGTTGGTAATATCCTTTTAGAAATAACATTAATCTCTGTAATAACATTAGTAAAAAAGATTAAAGGAAAATGTATATAAAATAATTGGCACAGTGCAGGTACTCATTAAATGCTAGTTTTTTCTTCAGCATTAAAAAGAACATCAACAATAACAACAACAGTCCTTTTGTAATTTGAAAACTTAGATTATATGCACTATTTCTCAGTGTATGACCCAATCTTTACATGTTGGAAATTTTTTTTAACGCGTTTATTTATCTAATTTTATTAACTCTGATTCTCATATTCACTTATATACATAAACCAAGACACTGACCTTTATAACAATTTAATTGGTTCTTTTTATTTAATTGCATTACTGCTTTGTTCATCATCAGCAACATCTACCTGCTTTTAACCCCTTTGTAGCAGTTAAAAGCATTTACTGACAATAATTCATCCTCTTAATTTGTTTTCTTAAGCTTTTAATATGTCTAGCTCTTAATTATATGCTTGCTTAGATTGATTTTTCATATGTTTTGCTCTAATTTATGACCACTTGTTTATTCTAGTGCTAGACAACTGCTTCTACCAAAAAATCAACTTTTGGCCATAAAACAACTGCTCTTACAAGTTAAAAAATGTTATATCTGTGCTATGATGAAGCTTCCACTACTATAAACCATGCGAGAAAATTGTTTCTCTGCTTTATAGTAAAATTTGTATAATTTTGGTGTCCGTGAGAATCTTTTGAGCCAAAAAGAACCTTTCAGAAATGATAAATTTGTATACCTTCATTTTATAGATGAGGAAAATGAAGGAAAGAGGGGATAAGTGACTTGCCTAAGATAACATATTTACCAATAGAATTAGAATTGAAAACTTGATTTCCTTCATTGGCATTTCATCATAACACCCTGGCGGGCAGATGGGCATGGATTTGTTATATTCTTTCCTCTGTCAACAATGTTACCTTATATAAGTTCTGAAGACCTGATTTGGAGAGCAGTTAATTTCAAGACTAGCATCTATATTGTCCACAGTATTGTTTATTGGTTTATACAGCATGCTAAGTCTGTATCTTAAACTTAGTATTTTGTTTTCTAGGGTAGTGAATGAGAGCCGACAGGTACTCCAGGAACCTGATTTTGCTCAGTCCCTCCTGAGAGATCCAAATACTCCTATTATAAGAAAATCAAGAGGAACATCCACTCAAGGAACATCCACACATGCTTCTTCAACTCAGCTGGCTATGGTGGATGATCAGAGAAGCAAAGCGGGGAGTGTCCACAGCAAAGTGAGCAGCTACCATGGCAGCCTCCACAGATCACGTGATGGCAGGTAAGTTTTAGTAGTGTTGTAATTTATTTCGTATGCTGAATTGCAGTCAAACAGCTTAAGAAAGAAGAGTAGCCAATTCGAAAATAGAAGTTAACCATTATTAAGTCTTTTCCTAGGTAGAGTTGTTCCAGATTATGATCAAACTTGAAAACCTATTTACAAGATTCAGTAATAGTATAGAGGAGGGAGTGATTAATTTTTTTGGAATAGCATGGGGTCAGAGAAAGCTTCACAGAAAACAATGTGTAAGAGAAGTCTGGCTGTGGCTTTCTTGTTGGATTGGAGGGTTGAGACACTAGAATTAGAGAAACTGTTTAGGATCTTCTACAATAATTCAGCTGAGAGATGATGAAGGCTTATTGGAGAGTAGTGGCAGTGGGAAGAGAGAAAGCTGATTGATATTTACAAGGAAGAAATTATAGGAGTTGGTAATAGATTAACATTAGCAGCTGGAGAAAAGGGATGCACCAAAGATTTTTTTCTTTTTAAGATATCTAGTTTGAGAAACTGAAAGAATAAAAATTATAATGCCTAAAACGGGAATATTCTGTTTATTTTAAAACATCTGTTTCTACACGTGTCTTGTATGCTGCCAGTCTCATTCCAGTCTTTTTGTCACTCTTCTCCCTGTCCTCCTAATGTAGATATGATTCCTATACATACTTTCCACTTTCTAACTTAGCTATCCTGTGTTTAAAAAGCAGCAACTTTTCTTTGATGCTGATTTATCTTATATCCCTTTGTTTTTCCTTTTCTTGCCAGATTTTTTATAAATCTAGTCTTTTTCTCCTCCTTCCCCATCTAAACTGTACCTTCTAACATCACCAGTGACCTCTTTTTAGCCACTTTCAAAGATCTTCCTCCTTTCTGCATTCTTTCCTTCCACTCAGCACTCCTCTATGAGAAGCATTATTCTAAGTGTGAGGGACACCGAGATGGAAGAAAGAAGATTAAGCAGTCAGTTACAATTAAGAAGTATAATAGAATGATATACAGGGTATTTGGGGAGCCTAGAGAAGAAAATCACATAACAAACTAATCATGGAAAGTCAGCGAAGGCTCCACAAGAGATGACATTTCTACTTTGAATCATATTCAGAGGAGGCAGTAGAGTATTAAAGACAAGGAAACAGCATATGCAGTTGCAGGCAGTTAGATACCAGGGATTGTCTGGAGCATAGGATGTAGGTTAGGACAATTATAAAAGAGAAAACCGTGCTAAGGAGTTTGTATTTTTCCATGCAGACAATGAGAAACTATTAAAGCACTTAAGGCACCAGGGTAATAAAATCAGATTCTTATTTTAGAAAAATCCTTTTGACCACAGCATAGGAGACAACAGGTTATAAGTAAGACAAGTTAGGAAGTTTCTACAATAAAGTAGGGGTCCTAACTTAAGGCACTGATAAGGAAAGAGGGAATTGGAGAGTCTTTTAGAATGTTTTGTCACTCACTGCCTTCCACGAACTCTAAGCATTATTTGACATTTGGCATTATTGGCCTCATCCTTTTCAATAACAAACTGAACAGTTATTTACAGTACAGCTCCTATGTATGTGCCATTCTGTGTATAAAGAGATATACAGAAGAAAGGTAATGTATAACCTGCATTCTAGGAGCATATAACCGTATAGGAGGGATAAAACATATATGAAATAATAGTGTAAACCAGTATATAATTAGAACAGTGAGTGTTGGAGATTATAGATGTTATAGAACTTCAGGAAAGGGAAAGGTCAGTGAGGGTTAGGTTGGTCCATTAAAAATATCTTAGAGGAGTAGGTAGAGCCAACATGGCGATATAGACAGAAGCACCATACCATCCCTCTGCAGCACAGACCCCAAAACTAAGTAAAACTTATGCAGATGTCAATCCTGGAACCCTCAGCATCAAGTGAAGGAATAAAGAACTCGATCAAGCACCAAAGGGAATAAGAAACTGACAGAGAACAGAAGAAGGAGAATTACAGAGTGGAGGTCCTCTATCAGCTAACTCGGCACAGATTTACCATCTTGGACTACAGACACCAAGGAACACAGACAGGGAGTACGGGAAGACAACTTCAGGGAGCTCCCAACAGGAGACAAAGCACCTGGTAACCGGGGATACACACTTTCCCACCCCCCACCCTTCTTCCGTCTGTGCAGCCTCCGCAGCTTTCCAACGGGCCATGGTCACTGGGCCAGAGAGACGCCAGCTCACTGCTGCCCGGATTTGCCCTACCCCCACCAGCTGGCCTCTTCAGCACCATTTTGTTTGTTTGTTTTTTGATATATACGTATTTTTGGCTTTTTGGTTGCTTCTCTCTCTCTCCCTTCTTTTCCTTTCTCCTGTCCAGCTAGCCTGTGTGCCTTCCCCACCCCTTCTTGATGGGCTGTGATTTTTTAGTTTGTTTGCTCTGTTCTTTTTTTTTTTTTTTTCTGTTTTTTCTCTCTCTCTCCTTTCCTTTCTCCCGCCCACCTAGCCCCATGCACCGCCTCCCCCCTTCCTTGGCAGGGTGTGCTCTACCACTCGGCTGGAGAGCCTCTGGCACATGGCCTCCCTGGATCTGCTCCGCCCCACAGGCTGGTTCCCTCAGTGCCATATTTTTTATTTTTCTTTATCCTTCCCCTTCTTCCTTTTCCTTCTCCCTCTCACCTAGGCCCTACACTGCCTCTGCCCATTCCTGATAGGCCATGCTGTGCCACCTGCCGAGAGAGACATCAGCTCGCCCCCAATGGCCAGCTCCGCCACCACCATACATATATATTTTTGTTGCTGTGTTTATTAGTTTTTACTTATTTTTGTTTGTTGGTTGATTAGTTTCTTCTCCCTCTTTCTCGTCTTTCCTTTCTCCCTCCCACCTAGCCCCACGTGCTGCCCATGTGCCTTATTGACAGGCCAAGACACACTGCTCATCTAGAGAGCCACCAGCACACAGCCTCGCCAGGTCTGACCAGCCCACACATGCTAAATCCTACCATGCTGCCATTTTATTTATTTTTGCTTTTGTTTTTGCATTTGTTTCTCTCTCTTCTTTCTCTTCTTTCACCCACCTGCTTAGCTCCATACATCACATCCTCACCTTTCTCTCCTGCCTGTCTGCACTGTGTGCTGAGTGTCGCGCCCCCGAGCGACACCAATGCAGTCCCCTGGACTCCGGCCTGTACTGCCCCCCACCCTCACCCCGGTTCGTGCTGCAAACTACCCATCCTCACCTCTCCATCCCCGCCAGACCTGCACTGTTGCACCGTGGCTCAGTGACCAGCCCTCCCACCTGGACAAGGTGGTGAGAAGTATCGTGCCCATAGGCAAACAAGCAACAAAACACACCCAGCCCACCTGCCCCAGATATAACCAAATAAAACTAAAAAGCAGAATGAAACAATCAAGTCTACAAATAATAAATGAAGAAAATAATTCCCAAGTGTCCTGGAGACAGAAGAAAATATCAAAACATATAATAAAACAGGAGAGGATGGCTCCAGAAAGTGACCAAAATAAAACAACAGATGATCTTCTGGTAGAAGAAAAGGCATTGGAACTACGTGATAGGTAATTCAGAACTCTAATATTCAGGGTTCTCCAACAGATAAAAGTAAATGCAGACAAAAATAAGGAAAAAATAGACAATATCATAGAAAATACAGACAAAATCAGGAAAACACAGACAAAGCAATGGAAGAATTCAGGAATATAATACAGGAACAAAATGTCAAAATAAACAACTAAAATCATACAAAAACAGCAATTAAAAATCCAAAAGACAAACAACAAAGTTTCAGAAATGGACAGTGCAATAGAAGATTTTAGGAACAAATTTGAAAACAGGATTGCAAAATTGAAGATAAATCCTTGGTGTCTTCGGCTGGGTTCGCTAGAGAAGCAAAACCCGTAAAGTGTATAAGTATATATAGAGAGAGATTTATAGCAAAGAAACACCTCACACAATTGTAGAGGCTGGACATCCCAAGTCTGTGGATTAGGATAGAGGATTCTCCTGATTCACGTAGCCACAAGGGCTGGTGAACCCAAAATCACCAGATCAGAAAGCAGGGCTCCACTTACAAGCTGTGAAAATTGATGATTCTCAAGATCAACAGATAAGCTGATAGCTCAAGTCCCAAGAACCAGAGGTCAGATGAACAGGAGGCAGCTGCAGGATCCAGAGCAAGCAAAAAGCCAGAAAGTCTGCTTATATTCAGATGCAGGCCTCACCCCTAAGGAAACACCCTTTCAACTGATTGGCTACTCACAGCAGATTCAGTCATGGGAGTGATCACATATAAACACTAAGAATCATGGCCCAGCCAAGTTGACAGACAATCTTAACCATCACAGTCCACCCTTGTCAACTTGGCACATGTACACATCTCCTTAAATCATACATAATCTCTGAATAAAGACAATTAGAAAGTCATACTTGCGCCTAATATGATACAACTAACACGTGTACAAGTGAAAATGCACTAGCCCCGTTTACATCTTATATTTTCTAAGTGAAGGAAGCAAAAATATCTGATACACACATATGAAGCAAAAATACTCATAAAAATTACAGTCCCCATTTGTGCAACTGGTCAGATGGTATTTAGAACTACCTTCTTCCACCACGTATTCCATATTCTCTTTGCTCTCAGGAAGCACCTCTGTTGGTCATGGTTCTTTGCCTGGAGGGGTGACCCAAAACTTCATTCCTAAAGGGTCTGGGTCATTAGTAGTCATGTCGGAATTGGGTTGCTTTAATTACATTGACTTTAATTACAGGGCATGGTAGTACTAAGAGACACCCTAAGGGATCTCCTGCATTCCAGACATACTCTTCTTTATGTCTTTTATGTCATGTCAATCTGATTTCCTCTTAGTAATCAAGATCAATCACACCAGTCAGTATGGTAACCGCCTTCTTTGCCTGTTGATCCAGAGGCATAAGAAGACCAAAGTGGCCAGGTGGCATTCGTAGCTTCCAGTTCATTGGAATCAGTGATGAGTTTCCAGGTGGGAGCATTCCTCTCTTTGGAACTAAGACTTACAGAGCATAAGGTCGCAGGGACAGGAAGCAAAAATCTTGCAAGTGGGTCACTAGGGGTAATAGTGACTGATGCCACTCCCATTTCCACCCCTTGATTCCTGGATCCATGAATCCTGGCTACAGGAGAAACAGCACCATATATTGGATGCTGGTTTACAGCATATACAGCCTCCTTGAGAACATTGCCCCAACCCTGCAAGGTATTGCCACCTAGCTGGCACCATAATTGTGTCTTTAGAAGGCCATTTCATTGTTCTGTCAAGCCGCCTGCTTCATAATGATGGGGAACATGGTGAGACCAGTGAATTCCATGAGCATGGGCCCACTGCCACACTTCATTTGCTGTGAAGTGAGTCCCTTGAACTGAGGCAATGCTGTGTGGGATACCATGATGGTGGATAAGACATTCTGTAAGTCCATGGTTAGTAGTTTTGGCAGAAGCATTGCGTGCAAGGAAGGCAAATCCATATCCAGAGTAAGTGTCTGTTCCAGTAAGGACAAAATGCTGCCCCTTCCATGATGGAAGTGGTCTAATGTAATCAACTTGCCATTAGGTTGCTGGCTGATCACCTTGAGGGATGGTGCCATATCAGGGACTCAGGGTTGGTCTCTGCTGCTGGCAGATTAGGCACTCAGCAGAGGCTGTGGCCACGTCAGCCTTGGTGAGTGGAAGTCCATGCTGCTGGGCCCATGCATAACCTCCATCCCTGCCACCATGGCCACTTTGTTCATCAGCCCATTGAGCAGTGACAGGAGTAGCTAGGGAAAGAGGATGACTGGTTTCCACAGAACACGTCATCCTATCCCCTTGATTGTTAAAATCATCCTCTGCTGAGGTCCCCCTTTGGTGAGCATTCATATGAGACACAAATATCTTCACTTCTTTGGGCAATTCAGAGAGGTCTGTCCACATACCTTTTGCCCGTACCTCCTTATCTCCAGTTTTCCAATCATGTTCCTTCAAAGACCCTGACCATCAAGCCAAACCATTGGCCACAGCCCATGAATCAGTATATAATTGCACATCTGGCCATTTCTCCTTCCAAGCAAAGTGAACAAACAGGTGCATTTCTCGAAGTTCTGCCCATTGAGAAGATTTCCCTTCACCACTATTTCCCTTCACCACTGTGCTTCAGAAAGATCCTGGAAAGGGGCTGTAGTGCTGCCACTGTCCACTTTCGAGTGGTGCCTGCATATCACACAGAACCATCTGTTAACCAGGCATGAGTTTTTTCTTCTTCAGTCAACTGATCATAAGGAACTCCCCCATGAGGCCAGAGGTGCAGACTGGGAAATGGAAGGTAATGTGAGGAGTGGAGACCATGGGCATGTGGGCCACTTCCTCATGCAAACTTAATTCTGCCTTCAGGTCCTGCTCAGGCCCAATGTCATATATACCACTTCGTTTTAATGATGGAGTGCTGCTGTGCACATGCAACTTTATGACTGTGGGTCAGACAACACCCAGTTCATGATGGGCAGTTCAAGCTGTATGGTGACTTGGTGTCCCATGGTTAAGCGTTCAGTCTCTACTAAGGCCCAGTAACATGCCAAAAGCTGTTTCTCTAAAGGACAGTAGTTATCTGTAGAGGATGGCAGAGCTTTGCTCCAAACTCCTAAGGGTCTGTGCTGTGGTTCACCAATAGGGGCTTGCCAAAGACTCCAAATGGCATCTCTGTCTGCCACTGACACTTCAGGCACCATTGGATCAGCTAGATCATATGGCTTAAGTAGCAGAGCGACTTGCACAGCGGCTTGAACCTGTTGCAGAGCCTTGTCTTGTTCTCGGCCTCACTCAAAACTAGCAGCTTTTTGAGTCACTCAGGAATAGGCCAGAATAGCACACCAAATGAGGAATATGTTACCTCCAAAATCCAAAGAGGTCCACTAGGCGTTGTGCCTCATTTTAAGTTGTGGGAGCAGCCAGATGCAATAACTTATCCTTCACTTTAGAAGGAATATCTCAACATGCCCCACACCACTAGACCCCTAGAAATTTCACTGAGGTGGAAGGTGCCTGAATTTTTGTGGGATTAATTTCCTACCCTCTAGCACACAAATGTTTTACCAGTAAGCCAGAGTCATTGACACTTCTTTCTTACTAGGTCCAGTCAGCATAATGTCATCAATGTAATGGACTAGTGTAATGTCTTGTGGAAAGGAAAGGTGATCAAGGTCCCTGCAGACTAAATTATGACATAGGGCTGGAGAGTTGGTGTATCATGGAGTTAGGCAAGTGAAGGTATATTGCTGGCCTTGCCAGCTGAAGGCAAACTGCTTCTGGTGGTCCTTTGAAATGGCTATGGAGAAAAAGGCATTATCCAGATTGATAGCTACATACCAGGTACCAGGAGATGTATTCATTTGCTCAAGCAATGAAACTACATCTGGAAAAGCAGCTGCAATTGGAGTCACTTGGTTAAGTTTTCAATAATCTACTGTCATTCTCCAAGATCCATCTGTTTTTTGCACAGGGCAAATAGGCAAGTTGAATGGGAATGTGGTGGGAATCATCACCCCTGCATCCTTCAGGTCCTTGATGGTGGTAGTAATCTCTACAATACCTCCAGGAATGTAGTATTGCTTTTGGTTTACTATTTTCCTAGTAAGGGCAGTTCTAATGGCTTCCACGTGGCTTTTCCTACCATAATAGCCCTTACTCTGTCAGGGATCCAGTGTGGGGGTTCTGCCAGTTGCTGAGTATATCTATTCCAATTATGTATTCTGGAACTGGGGAAAACACTACAGGATGGGTTCGGGGACCCACCGGACCTACTGTGAGACAGATATGAGCCAAGACTCCATTAATAACCTGACCTCCGTATGCCCCTACCCTGACCGGTGGGCCACAGTTATGTTTTGGGTCTCCTGAAATTAGTGTCAGTTCAGAGCCAGTATCCAGTAATCCCCGTCAAAGGCTGTAGATCCCTTTGGGGAAGGCTGGGAGAAAGATGAACCGTGAAAATTTTTTACAGTGTATTGGAGTCCTTCGTCAAGGGGACCTGGCCTCCCCTTCAATCAAGGGGTTGTGGGTTTTTAAATCCACTCAAATCAGGGAATTGATTGAGGGATCGTGACTCACTACTCTGGCGATTTGAGTTAGACTGCCGTTCACCTGACCTAGAATTCATCTGTTTGTACAGATCCAGTAAATATTTAGTAGATTTTCTGTTTCACTCTTAGGGACAGCATAACTAACTAGCCAACACCATAAGTTCATACGAGTCAGACTATTCTGATTACTGCTTTGACACCACTGTCCATTACTGTAACCGTGTCCACCTTGTCTTTGTCAATTGAGTGCAGCCTCTTAGCTCCTACTACCATGGGGTCCAATCAGCCCCATTATAGTTACGTGTCTTAGTTCAGTTAGGGCAGTTCCCACTGTCAAATGTGACTTACATAAAATAGCAATCACAGCAGTCTTACAAGGATGCTGGAGCTCCCTTCACAAATTTGTTCCTCACAGTTGTGGTAAAAGGTGTGTCATCTGGGCACTCCATGTGTGGGTCTGTGGGTCTAACCTGATAAATCCACTCTAGCATGCCAATTTCCCTAAGCCTTTGGATACCTTCTTCTACAGTATACCAAGGCAGGTCTGGTACTTCAACTTGATTTAGTGTAGGCCACCTAGTAATCCATGCTTCAGCAACCCAACCAAATAAACTATTAGATCCTTTCCTAACTTCTCTAGCTGAAACATTAAATGAACAATCTGTGCTTAGTGGACCCATATCAATAAACTCAGACTGATCCATCTTTATGTTCCTTGCACCATTATCCCACACCGTTAATAGCCATTCCCACACATATTCCCCAGGTTCCTGTTTGTATATATTAGAAAAGTTAAGCAGTTCTTTTGGAGTGTAGCGTACCTCCATGGTCACACTTTGTACTTCACCTCTTGGGGCTCACTGGGACTTAAGTCTAGTTATAGGTCTAGAAGCCAGAATCGATAGTGTGGAATTGTTTGGAGAACATTCAGCATTGCCTTGTAAAGCATCTGCCTCAGGTGATGCCCCAGGCAATGACTCAGGCAAGAGCTCTTTAGAGGCAGCTGGGCTCAGGCTAATCTCATTAGATGGAATTGGATGGACTAATGGTTTTTCTGGGAAGGGTGGCTTGGCAGACAAACATGAAGTAATCTCTTCAGATGGGAGTGGTTGTGCTGGCAGGAGTGATTTACTGGAATTTAGGGGCTCAGTGTTCCCAGCTTCCTGATTATCTGCCCATATGTCCCCATCCCAAGTTTTAGGATCCCATTTCTTTCCTATCAATGCCCTTACTTTAACTTCAGACACTTCTCAAGGTTGGCAGTTGAGCTGGCGTTGTAATTCATCCACTCTTCCAATAAGACTCTAGGTTTTGTTTTCAGCAATTTCAGCTCTGTTGCTACAAGCAGTAAGGCTTTCTTTCAAAGCATAAGTAGAAGCCTTGAGGTCATTTATGCAGCACTTGAACTTTGACTTTGAAGCCCTGAGCACATCTCTTTCTTTCTCCAGTTTGTGTGGCGAAAGTGGGACCAACCAACCAGCTTCCTTATACTTCTCATTCTGACAGAACTGTAGAAAGATATCACACATGTGTTAACCCCAAGCCTCGCCTTTCACCAATACCTGATCTACTGGTGGTGATCTTTTGTGTATTTGTATCACCACCTAATGCCATGCATTGCCCTCTTTACTGCTAGAAGCAGAGTCATCAACATCTTTAAGACTAACCAGACTTCAGAACCAATTTAGAAAACTCATCCTTACAATTTTGTTTCTCTAGAACCACTGTCAATACCAAATGTCTTAGGCTGGGTTCTCTAGAGAAGCAAAACCCATAAAGCATATAAATATATATAGAAAGAGATTTATATCAAAGAAACAGGTCACACGATTGTAGAGGCTGTAATGTCCAAAGTTCTTGGAATAGGATAGAGTCTTATCCTGATTCATGTACCCACATGGGCTGGCGAATCCAAGACTGGCAGGCAGGAAAGTAAGGCTCTGCTCACAGGCTGTGAAAATTGACGAATCCCAAGATCACCAGATAAGCTGATAGCTCAAGTCCCAAGAACCAGAGATCAGATGAACAGGAGGCAGCCATAGGATCCAGAGCCAGCAAAAATCTGGGACGTCTCCTTGTATTCAGATGCAGACCACAACCCCAAGGATATTTCCTTTTAACTGATTGGCTACTCATAGCAGATTCAGTCATGGGAGTGATCACATATAAACACTGAGAATCATGGCCCAGCCAAGTTGACACACAGTCTTAACTATTACACTTGGATACCAGTTTGTTTGAGTAAAAATCAGAGAAAACTATGAAGAAAAATGAAGAAACCCTGAGAACGATGTGAGATACAATCAAAAGCAAAAATTTTCATGTGATCAGAGTTCCAGAACAGGGAGAGAAAATGGAAAACACAGAGAGGATCACTGAAGATTTGCTGACAGAAAACTTCCCTAATATCCCTAAACTGTCCAAGAAGCTCAACGAACCCCATATAGGAAAGACCATAAAAGAAAAACACCAAGACATATCATAATCACACTCTCCAAAACCAACAACAAAGAAGAAACCTCAGAGCAGGTCAAAAAAAATGAAAAGTCACATACAGAGGGGAAACGATAAGACTAAGCTCTGATTACTTGGCAGAAACTATGCAGACAAGAAGGCAGTGGGATGACATATATGAAATCTTGACAGAAAAAAAACAGGTAGCCAGGAATAATGTATCCCGCAAAACTCTTGCTCAAATATGATGGCAAAATTGGGACATTTCCATATGAACAGAAATTAAGGGAATATGTAAAACCCAAACTTAATTTACAAGAATTATTAAAGGGAGGGGAGGCGGGGCCAAGATGGCAGAGTAGTCAGACTCTTCCGGTGGACCCTTTTACAAGAAACACCCGAATAAACAAGTGATTCAATTATATATGGCAATCTGGGAGTTCTGAACATGAAAGGCAGAGTTGAAGAACCAGACTAAGTGGCGGAGGAGGGAGAGATGGTTCGGAAGCAGCAAGGAGTAGCCAGACCTGACCTGGCGAGAGCCTGAGCTCTTCAGGCCTGATCAGCTTGTGGGTAAGCGGTAAGGCAGGCAAGCAGCTGTACTCAGGAGGTGTGTTTTCCACACCAGGAGAGACCCAGCACCAGAGACTCTACATGGCCATCCAGAACCAGTGAGAAGCAGCCCTCCGCAAAAGATAAGTAGTTGTGTATGGCTTACCGCACGGATCACAAACACTCCCCTTGGAGAAAAACCTCTCTCCCTTTTACCTCCCCACTCCCTGCTCTGCACTGGATCCCAGACCAGCCTCAGCAATTGCCAACTCCCCTGGGCCGGAAGTAGGATCCGTCACATGCCCGGAGCCATTGTCCCTGCCTTGGAGAGTGAACAGATTAACAAATGGGATAAAATAAACTGTCGGCTCCCCTAAGATAGGAACCCAGCGTACGCACAGCTCCTTTGCATAGGCACAGGCATAAGGGATCCACGGACTTTGAGTGCCTTTCGCCCGCATAGACTCGTGTGGGCCTATCTCAACAGGGTAGGCCCTCATTACCACATTACAACAGGGTATATACCAAAACTCTAACTTCAACTATTTCAGCTGTGAAGTGGCAGGTTCTTGACATTTGACACTGCTGTGCCCATTAAGCAGGGTCTTCACCTACCCACCTCAGGGGCCTGAGGACTGGTGGCTCCACCCACGCCACCCAGCCACCTGCAAGAGGGGCCCATGAATAAGAGGTGCCCCCCAGTCCTTACAGCCAACAGCATTAAGTGCACATAGTCCAGCTACAAAACCCACCCACCTACGTGCTCTAGGGAACAGCGACATGCCTTCCTCCTGGACACTAGGGGGTGACCGTCAGCCCCCTGCCTTGCTCAGAGTCTGTCCCCCTGCAGCAGCCAGATGCCTGTACCAACACCAATCACCCATGCCTGTCTAGGACTGTAGGTGAGAGCCTGTACCGCACACTTGGTGACTATCTACCTGGGCACCTGAGCTGAATCCATACAGAAGGAGTGGGAGGACTCCTGAGCTCACATACCTAGTAACAGATCTAACCACCTGGTGACAGGACATTAGAGCTTCAAAGGTGCTAATAATCAAACTAATTCACACAAGCAGCCTATTTTGGCATAACAAAACAAAACAAGAAGCTAGGACACAGCAAGCAAACATAAAATAAATAAATATAATAAAATTGATGGCTTGGAGACAACAGTCAATATAAGATCACATAAAGAGACAATCCATGATGGCTTCAGCAAGCTTCCAAAATAAAGAATCTAGAAATTTTCCAGAGGAGGAAAATTTCTTGGAATTACTGGAGGCAGAATACAAAAGATTAATATACAGAATTCCTCAGAAAATTAAGCAGAACACAGAATAGAGGAAATTAAAAAGATTAGAGAAGAGCATAGTGACAAATTTAACAGGCTGCAAGAATCCATAGAGAGATAGCAATTAGAAATCCAGAAGATTAACAATAAAATTTCGGAATTTAGACAACTCAGTAGAAAGTCATAAGAGCAGAATTGTGGCAATGGAAGTCAGAATTAGTGAGATTGAAGATAAAGCACTGGACACCAACTTATTTGAGGAAAAATCAGATAAAAGGATTTAAAAAATGAAGAAACCTTAAGAATTATGTGGGACTCTATCAAGAGGAAAAACCTACGAGTGATTGGAGTACCAGAAAGGGAGGAGTATAACAGAAAATACAGAGAGAATTGTTGAGGATTTGTTGGCAATAAAACTTCCCTGATATCGTGAAAGATGAGAAGATATCTGCCCAAGATGCTAGTCGAACCCCACATGAGGTAGATCCCAAAAGAAAGTGACCAAGACATATTATCATCAAACTTGCCAAAACCAAAGATAAAAAGAAAATTTTAAGAGCGAATAGGGATAAATGAAAAGTCATCTACAAAGGAGAGTCAATAAGAATAAGCTCGGACTACTCAGAAGAAACCACGCAGGAAAGAAGGCAATAGGCTGCAATATATAAAGCCTTGAAGGAAAAAAAGTGCCAGCCAAGAATTATATATCCATCAAAACTGTCTCTCAAATATGATGGTGAAATTAGAGAATTTCCAGATAAACAGAAGTTCAGGGAATTTACATAAACCAAACCAAAATTACAAAAAATACTAAAGGGAGTCCTCCTGTTAGAAAATCAGTAACATCAGATAACAACCCAAGACTAGAACCCAGAACAGAGCAACCAGATATCAACTGAGATAGGGAAGTCACAAAAGGAAATCAAAGCTAAAACACTGAAAATAGGGAAACAGATGTCAATATGTAAAAGATGACAACATTAAAACAAAAAAGAAGGACTTAAAAAATGTAGACATAGATTTTTCATATGGAGAAGAAGTCAAGGCAATATAAAGAAATAAAAGACTGGTATAAACTTAGAAAAATAGGGGTATATATTAAGGTAACCAGAAAAGAAACTAACAATCCTACAAGTCAAAATAATAAACTAGAAAAATATAAAGACTCAGCAAACACAAAATCAACAAAATTGAAAATATATAAAAAACGGCTCAGCACAGAAAATTAAGTGGAACAAAGAAACTGTGAACAACACACCAAAAAGGCATCAAAATGACAGCACTAAACTCATACCTATCAATAATTACGCTGAATGAAAATGGACTAAATGCACCAAATAAGAGACAAAGTGGCAGATTGGATTAAAAAAATAAAACAAAAAACCCACGATCCATCTATATGCTGCCTACAAGAGACACACCTTAGACTTAAACACACACACAAACTAAAACAAAGCATGGAAAAAAAATATATCAAGCAAACAACACTCAAAAAAGAGTAGGAGTGGCAGTATTAAACTCTGACAAAATAGACTTTAAAATCCACCACAAATAATAAGGAAGGACCATATATAATGATTAAAGGGTCAAAACACTGGGAGGACATAACTATAATAAATATTTACGCACCCAACAACACGGCTCCAAAATACATAAAACAAACTCTAACAGCACTGAAAAGAGAGATAGCTCCACAATACTAGTAGGAGACTTCAACACACCACTTTCGGTGAAGGGCAGAACATTCAGAAAGAAGCTCAGCAAACACACAAAAGATCTAAATGCCACAATCAACTAACTTGATCTCATACACATATACCAAACACTCCACCTAACAGCAGCCAAGTATAATTTCTTTTCCAGTGCACGTGGAACATTCTCCAGAGTAGACCACATATTAGGCCATAAAGCAAGCCTTAACAAAATCCAGAGCATCAAAATATTACAAAGCATCTTTTCTGACCATAAAGCCATTAAAGTAGAAACCAAGAAAAGAAAAAGCAGAAAAAAAAAAATCAAACACATGGAAACAATAACACCTTGAGTTATAGAAGAAATTAAGAACGGAACAAAGAAATACATAGAATCAAACAAGAATGAAAACACATCCTACCAGAACCTTTGGGACACAGCAAAAGCAGTGCTCAGAGGTCAGTCTATAGCAATAAATGCACACATTCAAAAAGAAGAAAGAGCCATAATCAAAACATTAACCATATAACTGGAACGAGTAGAAAGAGAGCAGCAAAAGAAGCCCTCAGGCGCCAGAAGGAAGGAAATAATAAGAATTAGAGCAGAATTAAATGAAATGGAGAATAGAAGAACAATTGAAAGAGTTAACAAGACAAAAAGCTGGTTCTTCGAAAAGATCAACAAAATTGATAAACCATTGGTCAAACTGACAAAAGCAAAACAGGACAAGAAGCAGATAACCCGTATAAGAAATGAGATGGGTGATATCACAAGAGACCCAACTGAAATTAAAAGAATCATAACAGAATACTATGAAAAATTGTACTCTAAGCAATTTGAAAACCTAGAGGAAGTGAACAAATTTCTAGAAACTCACTACCTACCTAAACTAACACAAACAGAGGTAGAATAACTAAATAAACCCATAACAAAAGGTAATTAAACAAATTAAACAAAACGTAATTTAAAAACTACCAACAAAAAAAAAAGCCCTGGCCTGGATGGCTTCACTGGAGAATTCTACCAAACTTTCAGAAAAGAGTTAATGCCACTACTACTAATGGTATTTCAGAGCATAGAAAAGGATGGAATACTCCCAAACTCATTGTATGAAGCCAGCATAACCCTGATACCAAAACCAAGTAAAGACACCACAAAACAGAAAATTACAGACCAATATCCCTCATGAACATCGATGTAAAAATCCTTAACAAAATTCTAGCCAATAGAATTCAGCAACATATCAAAAAAATAATCCACCATGTTCAAGTGGGATTTAGACCAGATATGCAGGGATGGTTCAACATTAGAAAAACAATCAGTGTAATCCATCACATAAATAAAACAGACAAGAACCACATGATCTTATCAATCGATGCAGAAAAGGCATTTGACAAA
>NW_004444027.1:5467387-5469033 GCF_000243295.1 Trichechus manatus latirostris
ATTGTGAAAATGTCAATTCTACCCAAAACGATTTACAGATACAATGCAATCGCGATCCAAATTCCAACAACATTGTTTAATGAGATGGAGAAACAAATCACCAGCTTCATATGGAAAGGGAAGAGGCCTCAAATAAGTAAACTTTTACTCAAGAAGAACAAACTGAGAGGCCTAACGCTACCTGATTTTAGAACCTATTATACTGCCTTGGTAGTCAAAACAGCCTGGTACTTGTACAACAACAGGTACGTAGACCAATGGAACAGAATTGAGAATCCAGACATAAATTCATCCATCTATGAGCAGCTGATACTTGATAAAGGCCCATAGTCCGTTAACTGGGGAAAAGGCAGTCTCTCTAACAAATGGTGCCGGCATAATTGGATATCCATCTGCAAAAAACTGAAACAAGACCCATGCCTCATTCCATGCACAAAAACTAAATCAAAATGGATCAAAGACTTATATATAAAATTGAAAACAATAAAGATCATGAAAGAAAAAATTGGGACAATGCTAGGGGCCCTAATACATGGCATAAACACAATACGACTCATAAGTAACAATGCACAAGCATCACAAGAGAGACCAGATAAATGGGAGCTCCTAAAAATCAAACACTTATGCTCATCAAAAGGCTTCAGCAAAAGAGTAAAAAAGACAACCTACAGACTGGGAAAAAAATTTTTGACTGACAAATCTGATCAGCATCTAATCTCTAAAGTCTACAAGGTACTGCAAAACCTCAACAACAAAAAGACAAATAACCTAATTAAAAAATGGGCAAAGGATATGAACAGGCACTTTGCCAAAGAAGATATTCAGGCTGCTAACAGACACATGAAGAAATGTTCATGATCATTAGCCATTAGGGAAATGCAGATCAAAACTACAATGAGATATCATCTCACCCCAACAAGGCTAGCATTAATCCAAAACACACAAAATAATAAATGCTGGAGAGGTTGTGGAGATACTGGAACACTTATACACTGTTGGTGGGAACAAAAAATGGTACAGCCACTTTGGAAATCGATTTGTCGCTTCCTTAAAAAGCTAAAAATCGAAGTACAATCTGATCCAGCTATTCCGCTCCTTGGAATATATCCTAGAGAAATAAGAGCCATCACACGAATAGATATATGCACACCCATGTTCATTGCAGCATTGTTCACAATGGCAAAAAGGTGGAATCAACCTAAGTGCCCATCAGTGGATGAATTGATAAATAAATTATGGTATATCCACAGAATGGAATACTAAACAATGATAAAGAACAACAATGAAGCCATGAAACATGTTATAACATGGAGGAAGCTGGAGGTTATTATGGTGAGTGAATTTAGTCAGTCACAGATGGACAAATATTGTATAAGACCACTATTATTAGAACTCAAGAAAAAGTTTAAACACAGACAAAAACATTCTTTGATGGTTACAAGGGTTTGGAGGGAGAGTGAGGGTTCTTTACTAACTAGATAGTAAATAAGAATTAGGTGAAGGGAAGGACAGCACACACTGCAAGGGAAGTCAGCTCAACTGGACTAAACCAAAGCAAAGAAGTTTCCTGAATACAGTCAAACACTTTGAGGGACAGAATAGCAGAGGTAGGGGTCTGGAGACCATGCATTCAGAGGACATCTAGG
>NW_004444027.1:5469565-5471481 GCF_000243295.1 Trichechus manatus latirostris
TGTGCCTCTTAGCTCAAGTAGATACAAGAGACTAAACAGGCAGCTTCTGTCCGGAGGGGAGATGGGAAGGCAGAGGGGGTTAGGAGCTGGTTGAATGGACATGGGGAATCAGGGGTGGAAAGGAGGAGTGTGCTGTCACAGTGTGGGGAGAGTGATTAGTCACATAACAATGTATGTATAAATTTTTGTATGTGAAAATATTTTTTAAAAAAATTATTAAAGGGAGTCCTTCAGTTAGAGAACCAACAACATCAGGAGCATAACCTGAATCTAGGACATAAGACAGTATCAGCCAGATACCAGCCTCGGTAATGAACTCTCAAGGATAAAACAAAACCAAAAAATTTACAACAGGGAACCAGAGATGTCAATGTGTAAATGACAACGTCAGAACAATAAAAGAGGGAATAAATGGTGTACATATAGAACTTTCTCATGGAGAAGAAGTCAAGGTGATATCAAGTAATAAAGTACTGGTTTAACTTAGGAAGATAGGGGTAAATTTCAGGGTAACCACAAAGAAAGTTAACAAACCTACTCATCAAAATAAAGAAGAAAAGTATAAAGTTCAGTAAACACAAAATCTACAAAAACAGAAAAAAAAAAACACAAAAAAAAGGAACTCAGCACAGAAGAGTAAGAGGAACAAAGAAAATGTCAGCACCACAAAAAAAAAGCACTATGAAATGATAGCTATAAATTCACACCAATCAATAGTCACACTGAATGTAAATGGCCTAAATGCGCCCAAAAAGAGACAATGACAGAATAGATTAAAAAAAACAGGATCCATCAATATGCTGTCTACAACAGACATACTTAGAAACAAAGACATGAATATATACTAAAATTCAAAGGATGGAAAAAAATATATCAAGGAAACAGCAACCAAAAAAGAGCTGCAGTGATGATACTAATCTTAGATAAATAGACTTTAAAATAAAACCCACCATAAAAGACAAGGAAGGACATTATATAATGATTAAAGGGAACATCCACCATGAGGACATAACCATAATAAATATCCACGCACTCAATGACAGGGTTCCAAAATACATAAACTCTTAACAGCACTGAAAAGAGAAATTGGCAGTTCCACAATTATTATTCAACACACCACTCTCGGTAAAGAACAGAACATTTAGAAAGAAACTCAACAAAGATACAGAAGATCTAAAGTCCACAATCAACCAACTTGACCTCATAGACATATGTAGAACACTCCACCCAACAGCAGCAAAGTACACATTCTTTTCCAATGCACATGGAACGTTCTCCAGAATAGACAACATCTTAGGCCACAAAGCAACCCTTAACAGAATACAAAACATTGAGATAATACAAAGCATCTTCTCTGATCACAGCACTATTAAAAGTAATAATTACAGCAAGAGCAAGGGAAAAAAATCAAATATATGGAATCTGAATAACACTTCACTTAAAAATCACTGGGCAATAGAAGAAATCAAAGATGGAATCAAAAAATTCATAGAATCCAACGAGAATGCAAACACATCATACCAAAACCTCTGGGACACAGCAAAGGCAGTGCTCAGAGGTCATTTTATATCAATAGACGCACACATCTAAAAAGAAGAAAGGGCAAAATCAAAACATTAGCTCTACACTCAAGCAAATATAAAGAGATCAGCAGAAGTAGCCCACAGCCACCAGAAGAAAGGAAATAATAAAGATCAGAGCAGATATAAATGAAATAGAAAAACAATATGACAGCAACCCAGAAGGTTTGATGGGAAGCCCAGGGGCAGTGAGTTGAAGATAATGGTGATGGAATAATTTGGAAAAGATAGTGAGAATAGCAACGCCACTGGAAAAATGTAATCGATGTCACTGAATTGTACATGTAGAAATTTTTGAAATGGTATATCTTTGGCTATGTATATTTTCACAAAAAA
>NW_004444027.1:5472545-5500359 GCF_000243295.1 Trichechus manatus latirostris
AACAGGAACAACACAATGATGCCCTTTATCCCCACTCCTGTTTAACATTGTGCTGGAAGCCCTAGCTAGAGCAATCAGGCAAGAAAAAGAAATAAATGGCATCCAAATTGATAAAGAAGAAATAAAACTATCCCTATTTGTGGATGATATTATACTATACATAGAGAACCCAAAGGACTCCACAAGAAAACTACTGGAACTAATAGAAAGATGCAGAGTAGCAGGATACAAGATAAACATACAAAAATCCATTGGATTCCTATACACCAATAAAGAGAACTACAAAAAGGAAATTAGGAAAGCAATTTTAATAGCCCCTAAAAACATAAAATACTTAGGAATAAATCTAACCAGGGACATAAAGGACCTATTTAAAGAAAACTACAAAATACTACTGCAAGACACCAAACGAAGCCTGCACAAATGGAAAAACATACCATGCTCATGGATAGTTAGACTCAACATTGTGAAAATGTCAATTCTACCCAAAGCGTTCTATAACTACAATGCAATCTCAGTTCAAACACCAACAGCATTCTTTAATGAGATAGAAAAACTAATTATTAACTATATGGAAAGGAAAGAGGCCCCAGATAAGTAAAGCACCACTGAAGAAAAAGAATAAAGTAGGAGGACTTGCCATACCTGACCTCAGAACCTACTATACAGCTATGGTATTCAAAACAGCTGGTGTTGGTACAAGGACAGGCACAATGACCAATGGAACAGAAGCAAGAACACAGATGTAAATCCATCCACCTATGGTCACCTGGTCTTCGACAAAGGCCCAAAGTCCATTAAATGGGAAAAAAAAGTCTTTTTAACAAATGGTGCTGGCAAAACTGGATGTCTGTCTGTAAAAAAATGAGACAGGATCCATACCTCACACTAATACAAAAACTAATTGAAAATGGGTCACAGACCTAAATATAAAAATAAAATCTATAAAGATCATAGAAGGAAAAATAGGTTCAATGCTAGAAGCCCTAATACACGGCATAAATAGGATACAAACCATAACTAACAATACACAAACACCAGAAGATAAGCTAGATAACTGCGATCTTCTAAAAATTAAGCACTTATGCTCATCAGGATACTTCACCAAAAGAGTAAAAAGAGTGCCTACAGACTGGGAAAAAAATTTTAGATTTGACAAATCTGACAAAGGTCTAATCTCTAAAATCTATAGGAACATTCAACATCTCTACAAGAAAAAGACAAATAATCCAGTTAAAACATGGGCAAAGGATATGAACAGACCCTTCACCAAAGAAGACATTCAGGCAGCTAACAGACATGAGGAAATGTTGGCAATCACTAGCCATTAGAGAAATGCAAATCAAAACCACAATTAGATACCATCTCACCCCAACATTACTGGCACAAATTAAAAAAACAGACCACAACAAATGTTGGAGAGGCTCTGGAGTGCTTGGAACTCTTCTGCCCTGCTGATGGGTATGTAAAATGGTACGACCATTTTGAAGATGATACAGCACTTCCTTAAAAAGCTAGCAATAGAAATACCATATGATCCAGCAATCCCACTCCTAGGAATATATCCTAGAGAAATAAGATCCTTCACGCAAAATAGGCATATGCACACCCATGTTTATTGCAGCATTATTCACAATAGCAGAAAAATGGAAACAACCTATGTGCGCATCAACAGATGAATAAACAAACTATGATGCAGACATGCAGTGGGATACTATGCAACAATAAAGAACAATGATGAATTTGCAAAACATCTCACAACATGGATGAATCTGGAGGGCATTATGCTGAGTGAAATAAGTCAATCACAAAAGGACAAATACCATATGAGACCATTATTATAAAAATTCATGAAAAAGTTTACACACAGAAAGAAACAATCTTTGATGGGTTCTAGGAAGGGGAGGAATGGGGAGGGAAAATCACTAAATAGACAATAGATAAATGTAACTTTTATGAAGGGTAAGACAGTACACAATACTGGGGAAGTTAACACAACTTGACCAAGGCGAAGTCATAGAAGTTTCATAGACATATCCAGTTTCCCTAAGGGACTGAATTACTGGGCTGAGGGCTGGGTACCATGGTCTTGGGGGACATCTAGCTCAATTGGCATAACATAGTTTATAAAGAAAATGTTCTAAATCCTGCCACGAGCATTTATTAAGCACCTACTGTGTGCCACATTGGAGCCCTGGTGGCGCAGTGGTTAAGAACTTGGATACTAATCAAAAGGTTGGCAGTTCGAATCCACCAGCTGCTTCTTGGAAGCCCTATGGGGCAGTTTTACTTTGTCCTGTAGGGTCACTATGAGTCAGGACCGATTTGACGGCACCTAACAACAACAATCTGAATGGAACTAAAGCTAAGATAAGAAAGTTTATAATTACAAGTATAAGGTAGTTGGTAATTATAATAAATTATTATAAAAAGGAACAGACTAAGAACAAATCTTGGTAAATACTTACAATAATAATATGTAGAAACAGCATATGTTACCGAGAAGGCTGTCATAAACTTATGAGGGGATCTATAAAAGTATAGTGTCATGGAAACTAGAGGATAGAGAATGATTTGCTGTAATGACTTTCCCCATCTCCTCTGCTTAATCCAAATCATATCCATTCTTTAATGCCTGCTTAATTCCCATTTAACAAGCCCTCCTGGCATAGTGGTTAAAGCGCTTGGCAGCTAACTGAAAGTTTGGCGGTTCGAACCCGCCAGCCACTCCATGGGAGAAATATGTGAGTCTGCTTCCTTAAAGATTATAGCCTTGGAAACCCTATGGGGCAATTCTTCTCTGTCCTGCATGGTCACTATGAGTCGGAGTCGACTTGACAGCAGCAGCTGGTAATTCCCATTTCCACGACACTTAATTAGCTGCTTTTTAATGTTCTTTTGGTTATGATCTATTTTCAGAACAATTGTCTTTGCTTAGCTAAGTTTGCAGCTTCTGGAAAATGAGAACTAGGTAGCATACATCTCTGCATTTCCAAAATATCTAACACAGAGCTAGGCATGTATTCGGAGACAGATTTATTTAACAATAAATGACTTTATAAATAATGTGGGCATTTCCCAGAAAATTAGGGCCCAAAGCTACAATGGCAGCCTACTAAGGGTGTTTTGCAATGAAGTGCATGAATACTAATAGTGTAGGATCCTCTGCCATACCTAAAACTGTAGGGCAGATTTGAGAGATCCCAAGAACATGCTGAATCTAAAAAGTTTTCCTAATACCAACAGCCATCTCGTGGAGATTACTTTATGCCTTAATTGGTTTTTAAGTTTGCATATTAAGACTATCTTTTGGCCATCATTTTCTTATCATTACATGGTATCTTGGCTACAGGATTTCACACATAATGTATGCAACACACGTGCACACATACAAACATGCACGCATGCATGCACACTTGCTTCCCAGTAACCACTCTGGTCCAGACTCTTTGATGGATAATCATTGACCTCTGTGCTACATAAAATAGGCTTAGATAAATACATGTATGTTGACTTCAAAGAATAAGTAATTGGTAGTTAGATGAGAGGATAGGTAGAAAAGGCAGTGGGTGAGTAGGTAGGTGGAGGTTTCGGAATGCATGATCAGATTGGTAAGTAGGTAAAATGCCAAGGGAAAGCTAAGGAATAAATAATGAGATACTAGTGTAAACTACAATTAATTCCATTATTTATTTTAATGGTAGCTAACAGTTTGGAGTGGGGGCAGTGAGGGTTCAGTGGTAGAATTCTCATCTTCCATGTGGGATACCTGGGTTCAATTCCTGGCCAGTGCACCTCAAGTACAACTACCACCAGTCAGTGGAAGCTTGTGTGTTGCTATGATGCTGAGCAAGTTTCAGTGGAGCTTCAAGACTAAGACTAGGAAGAAAGGTCTGGCAGTCTCCTTCCAAAAATTAGCTAGCAAAAAACCTATGGTACAACAGTCCCATCTGATTGTTCATGGGCTCACCATGAGTTGGGAGCTGACTCAATGGCAGCTAACAACAACAGTAACAGTTTGGAGAATCAAAAAGAGTAAATCATCCTCAAGTTTCTTTCATTTTGATTTAGCAATGCACCATATAATCTTTTAACAACAGCAGCAGTTTAACCATTCTAATAGTTTTGCCTAAGCTTATATTAAATTAGGAGTCAGAATCAACTGGACAGCAATTGGTTTGGATTTTTTTATATTAAAATTAATGTACAATTTTGATATTGTATATTAGAGCAGATGGTCACAGTGGTTTAAATGGTTGTCAGAAGATTAAAAAAATTTGGTAATTCCCACATATACAATTGAGATTAAACACTGTAATTATATTTATTTTTCTTTGTAGTTGATTGCTAATTACCCATGGACATGTTCATATTCAAGAATTTTTTGTGGGTACCTATATGTTTAAATCATTAGACTTAATATAGTAATTTTTTTCTTTGAAAAATGTATTCTTTGAGTCTTAGCAAAGTGTAAACACTTCTTCAGCCTCTGTCCCCCTTTTCAGTCCCCCCAATTCAGTGGTTTCTCCAGGGCGTCTCTTGGATCCCTCTTCTCTGGACCAGGATCCCCTACTCCATGCCCTTTCCTAAGCCCTTGCATGGCCCCTGTCTCTTGGTCCCTTCTCCAGCACATCTGCGTTCCTGAGCCCTGCATCCCATCAGAGCCTGGTTGCACTAACCCAATTCGGAAAAGCAGCCGCTCACTGTGTGCCGAGTGTGGCAGCCACTCAACCACTCAGCCTACTTGTCGAGGTTCACTGCCCTCCAATGGCTTGTCCCCGTGTCTGCAAGGGACTCCGTGCCCCTCCCTCCCTCTTCCCTTCCTCCTCCCTCTGCCCCTTTCTTTCTGGGTCCAAACAAGTGTATATACTTAGCCTGTACTTACCAAAGCTATATGGGACCATGGACATATATGCAGTTGAATGTTACTGGAACAGACTTTAGGCGGTGCATGACTGTACTTGACAATTATTGCTCTAAAACTAGAAGATCACCTCAGTAGTATACAAGTTTATCTTTAAATTTATAAATTATTCACATTTAAGCCATGAAAATTATTATTATGAAGGAATGATGGATGGTTATCAATGCTTTTGATAACCAATAGTTCTTCAACTGTTTATTATTAGTTCTTTCATTGACTATTTAAAAAAGTCCTATTCGTTTTTAGTAACGTTATGGTACTTAAAACTTAATATATTAATTAAAGTTAAATTAATTCAGGTAAATTTGAGCTTTGTTATCCCAAATTAAATACTTTTTACAGAGGGGTGTGTGTATGAGTGTGAGTATGAACAAAAAGCATCCTAGACATACTTCTTGAGGCACTAGGAAATAAAAGATAAATAAAATACTGTCTCTATCCTGAAAGATCTCACTATAAAGCCAGAAAGATTAATAAATAGCATTGCTATAAGCAAAGTACTAATATCCATTTTTTAAAAAATTGATTTTTCTTGCCTTGACTGGCCAGGAGCTAATCTATCTTTCCTCATGTCCTCTGATGGGGGGTGGGGGAGCCTCTGATGTGAGTCAAGTGGCAACAAAAGAAAATTTAACAGTTTCCACTGCCGCCTTTCAAGATACACACAATGATAGAGGGAGAAAGCTACCTGCAATGAGCCGTGTAGCCCAGCTGACAGAATTAGAAATCTGGGACTTAAGGATGCAGAGAGAATTTGCTTTAGCAGGAATATAGGTGTTAGGTGTGAGGACGTTCTTATAAGTATTTTTAAGTAGACATAGCTTCTATGAAAGAGCATCTTCATAGTCTCAAGTCCTAATGAAAAGTAATTAAGACCATTTACTAAATAGACAATAGGTAAGTAGTAACTTTGGTGAAGGGTAAGACAGTACACAATACTGGGGAAGCCAGCACAACTTGACAAGGAAAGGTCATGGAAGCTCCATAGACACATCCAACTCCCTGAGGGACTGAATTGCTGGGCGGAGAGCTGTGGGAACCATGGTCTCGGGGAACATCTAGTTCAATTGGCATAACGCAGTTTATAAAGAAAATACTCTACATTCTACCTTAGTGAGTAGCATCTGGGGTCTTAAAAGCATGTGAGCAGCCATCTAAGATACTCCACTGGTCTCAGCACTTCGGGAGCAAGGAAGAATGAAGAAAACAAGATACTAGGGAAAGATAAGTCCAAAGGACTAATGGACCACAACTACTACAGTACAACTAGTTGGTGCTCAGCTACCACCACTGTCTGCTCTGACAGGGGTCACAATAGAGGGTCCCGGACAGAGCTGGAGAAAAATATAGAACAAAATTCTAATTCACAAAAGAAGACCAGACTTACTGGCCTGACAGAGACTGGAGAAACCCCTTGAGAGTATGGCCCCCAGACATCCTTTAAGCTCGGTAATGAAGTCACTCCTGAGGTTCACCCTTCAGCCAAAGATTAGACAGCCCCATAAAACACAATGAGACTAATGAGGCACAACAGTCCAGGGACAAGGAGTAGAAGGCAGGAGGGGACAGGAAAGCTGATAATGGGGAACCCAAGGTCAAGGGACAGTGTTGACATGCCATGGGGTTGTTAACCATCGTCATAAAACAATATGTGTACTAACTGTTCAATGAGAAACTATTTGTTCTGTAAACCTTCATCTAAAGTACAATAAATAAATAGCAGCCATCTAAGATACATCTACTAGTCCCATCTAAAATACTGTACTGGTCCTATCCCAGCTGGAGCAAAGGAGAATGAAGAAGACCAAAGACACAAGGGAAAGATTAGTCCAAAGAACTAATGGACCACAACTACCACAACCTCCACCAGACTGAGCCAGAACAACTAGATGGTGCCCAGTTACCACCACCAACTGCTCTGAAAGGGATCACAATAGAGGGTCCCAGACAGAGCTGGAGAAAATTTTAGAACAAAATTCAAATTCACCAAAAAAAAGAAAAGTAATTAAGACCATTTAAACAAACAAAAAACCCAAACTCATTGCCATCCAGCTGTTTCATACTCATAGCTACCCTGTAGAACAGAGTAGAACTGCCCCAAAGGGTTTCCAAGGCTGTAAATCTGTATGGAAGCAGACTGCCACATCTTTCTCCCTCGAGCGGCTGATGGGTTCAAACTGCCGACCTTATAGGTAGTTAATTCAGCTGTTAACTGGACTATCTAGAAAGAAGCTGTCGGCACATACATATCATCATCGCTTGCCAATTAATTCACCTATTTTTTTTTATGTTATACTAATTTCTCCTCTAATTTAATATGCACCCTCTTCCAATCCTAGTCTTTTAGTAAAATTTAAGTTTGCTGTACTACTGATTATAACCAATCGTCTAGACTCCTAGGGGCAGTGATATATTTTTTCTATTGATGTTTCTTCTCTCCTTGAACCCACCACATTGCCCAAACCTCATTTGAGAACAGTATCCATACTTAGCAAAGCTCCTTCTTATCAGTCAGCATCAATTAACCTCAGCTTCTGTCATTTTTACTGGGAATAGGACTTTAATTCTGAACCTAATAAGTGGATCTTCCTTTTTTGTTATCCATGCCAATAATTATAAAGCATTAGTGACATTACTGAGAATTCTCAAAGATTGGTTATTTTTTTCATTTTTGGTTTCCTAATCATTTCACTTAAATTTCAGTGAGGTATTTTTATGAAATTTAATACTGTTGTTTTATAGTGTGTTTTGTTACCCACTTTGAAATAAACTTTCTTATATTAGGTACACTCCCTGCAGTTACAGAGGAATGGAGGAAAGACTACCTCATGGCAGCATGTCACGACTAACGGATCACTCCAGGCACAGTAGTTCTCATCGGCTCAATGAACAGTCACGACATAGCAGCATCAGAGATCTCAGTAATAATCCCATGACTCACATCACGCATGGCACCAGCATGAATCGGGTTATTGAAGAAGATGGAACCAGTGCTTAATTTGTCCCACCTAAGGAGGAAAACGTGTGCTGTTTAAAAAGCAGATTTTATTCTTTGCCTTTGCGTGACTGATTGCTGTGACTCACTGTTACCATGCTTTCAGTCAGGTGCAGATTGTGTCCATTGGAAAGGTAAATTTTTGCTTTTTGTATTGCATCAAACTTGGAACATCAAGACATCCAACACACTAAAAATTGTATCATCACAAAAACAATTCTTTCTAGGTTACGAAGAGAGAATTATTTGTCTGGTAAGCATTTTTATAAACCCAGTTATTTTATATTTAGAAAAACCCTAAATCTGTGGTGACTGCTTTGTAGTAAATTTTCATATAATACGAACTAGTGGTGAGATGGCATTCTGGTGTTCTGTTAATAAAACAAAATTTCAGAATTGAAATTTTCTATGCAAGGTTTGTTTCTCAGATGAATAGTAGGACTTTGTAGTTCTTCCCACTAAGTGAAAAAGAACTGTATTTTTAAACTGTAGGAGGATTTGATAAATCAGCAGGAGTATTTTAGCTAATAGAATATAAGTGCAACAGAAGAATCTGATTAGTATATCGAAGGCTCCTTCAGATTTCTCTCAAAATAGTCTTCATCCAGAGATATTCAGGATTAGGATTAGCAGTGAAATAAAAGTGGAGATGGACATTATTCCCTATAATTTTGTTGTTTTTATTACTTTTGTAAATACTACTTTTATTGGCTGTGTTTTTATAATTTATCCATATGCATGACGTAAAACTTAATTTGTAGCCATCTTCTCCAGTGTAATAATATTGATTCATAAAGAACTTCATGTTTAGATCTGTTTCATGGAGGCATGTAATAAGATAAGTATCACACATTGTAAGGTTTCTTTGTGGTAACTGTAGTTACAAAATGGTGAAATATTTTCTCTGTATTCATTGTTGTATTTTTCTGCAGTGAGATGTGATCTTGCCAAAGCCACCAGACCTTGGCATCCAGGCCCCTCCTATCAGTGAGTTGATTGTCTGCACTTGCATTGCTCTAATAGGCTACTGCTGCTTTTTGCCCCACAACCTTATTTTCAGATTCTGGATCAGTCTTGTTTACAGCTGAAATATATTAACCTAAATCCAAAGCGATTATTAATTTGGGGTATTTGAAAATCATTGTAGCTAACTGCAGCATGATTAGTCCTGCTGTGAAGTATCTCTTACCCTAGAAATAATCAGCTCAAAAATGTTTGACTTTTTTTCTTGTAATGTTTAAATAATTTATAATATAAACTGTGACCTTTGTTAGGCATGTAATTGATCAGAAGGAAAAGAAAAATTTTGGATGTGTTAGTCAGAAGAGCATATTTAAACAAGTGGTCCTCAACTCTGCAGGTAAGAATCTCTTGGGGGAACTTCTGATGCTCAATACCTTCCTCTCATTCGGATTTAGTTAGTTGAGGTGAGGGCTAAACCAAAAAATTCCATTGCCATTAAGTCGATTCCGACTCATAGTAACCCTGTAGAACAGAGTAGAACTGCTGTATACAGTTTCCAAGGCTGTGAATCTTTACAGAAGTGGACTGCCACATTGTTCCCCTGCAAGCAGCTGGTGGGTTCGAACCACTGACCTTTCAGTTAACAGTGAGCACTTTAACCACTGCACCATCAGGACTCCTTGAGATGAGGCCTAGAGAATTGGTATTTTTTGAAGTACTTTCCAGGTGATTCTAATCTGCAACCAGGATTGAAAACTACTGTTTTAAATTAACTTGCCCCTGATGATGATCTGATGGCATCACAGTATACCAAGTGAAAATATAGCTGGATTCAGTGTTACACTTTTATATCATTACTTATATACACTTGTTTTCCATTTTATCATCTGTTATGAAATGCAGAATTCTAGGCCCCACTCCTAGAGATCCTTATTCAGTAGGTCAAAGGTGGTAAGATTTATGCCGGTAATTCAAGAACCACACTTTGAAAAATATCGCTCTAAACTCTCGAGAGGCCTGGATCTGTCATATCCTAGTTTTTTGACCTTTAAAAGTCAACCTCTCTGAGCTTGCTTGTTTTAAATGTAAATAGAAGATAAATACCTACCCTACATACCTCATAAGTTTGTTTTGAGGATCAAATTTTAAAAATAATATGAAAATTTCTTTGGAAACTGTAAAGCAATATGAAATATAAAGGATTAATATTATTGAGGACTTAAGAGATTTGTTTGTGGGCTTGCTGTTTAATGTGTTTAATTCCTTGTGTACTTTTCTCTCTCGCCCTTAAAAACAAAAAATAGCAAGAAATTAGGTGTTGAAAAAGAGGTTTTCATTAGGTACACAAGTCAGTTTTCGGATGTTGTTAGCTGCCATCAAGTTGGTTCCGACTTACCGTGACCCCATGTGCAGCAGAACTAAACACTGCCCAGTCCTGCACCATCCTCACAATCATTGTTATGCTTGAGCTCATTGTTGCAGCCACTGTGTCAGTCCATCTCATTGAGGGTCTTCCTCTTGTTCACTGACCTTCTACTTTACCAACATGATGTCCTTTTCCAGGGACTGGTAATATGTCCGAAGTACGTGAGATGAAGTCTCGCCATCCTTGCTTCTAAGGAGCATTCTGACTGTATTTCTTCCAAGACAGATTTGTTCATTCTTCTGGCAGTCCATGGTATATTCAATACTATAGCTTGGGTCAGGTGCACCTTGGTCTTCAAAGTGACGTCTTTGCTTTTTAACACTTTAAAGAGGTCTTTTGCAGCAGATTTGCCCAGTGCGATTCGTTGGTTTTCTGCTAGTAACACATAATTTGTTTGTATATCATGTTTTTTTCTTTCAGTGAATTGTTACTAATTCTTCATAAGATATATTTGAACATTTGACCCAAAATGTTTTTCTTTTTCCTCTCTCTTCATTGTCTTTCTTCTTGGAACTGGAATTAGTGCCCAAGTTAGTCAAGTCCTGAATTCCTTGCTAACTGACAATTAGTAAATCTTTTCTCTGCAGGCCAGACTTACAACAACGCATTTATAAATAAACCAGTAATTCATGAGGCTTTTATCTGAGACTCTCTCCTGAGAACAGCATGAGAGAACCAAAACAAACATTCAGAAACAAAAATAAGAAGTTAAGATAGAAGGTACCAGTTTGAGCTCAAAGATGTTGTCATCCGTAGCCATCTGCATTATATTGTCGACTGCCAAAATGTTAGTTGGTTTGCTTATAGAAGTGGGCCAAGTACAGACAGATAACATCTCTGTGAAAATCTTAACTTTGTGTTTCCTAATTTTTATATATTCATTTGTATCTTCTCTATTACAGTAATTGTTGGTGTGTATATAAGTGTCATATTGACCTTTCAGTTACTTTCAGTTAGTATCTTATTTTGGCCCACAAAATCTATATAATACCGTTCATCCATTGTTTTAAATAACAGCATTTAATTTGGGCCATGTTATTTATCAAACTAGTGGCCCAAATTAAGAATTTTTAAGAGAAAATTGAAGACTTTGGCAAAACAGAAATTTTAAGTTTCAGCCTGCTTAAACCACCTTGAGCAAGTCTGTTCAGTTTTCTTACCATATGTTTAATTTGTATTGTTATTGGCATATGATGTTTAGCGTTCTATTAGTTCAGTTGACAACTGAGAAAATAATAGCTCTCTCTAAAGTGTTATGTATAATCAAAAATTTTTCAAAAAGTGTTTCATTTTAGCAATATGTTTTTATTCAGTAATTAATGCAAAAGATGAAAGACAATATTAAGCCCCAAACTATAATTAGTCTTAAAGAACAATTGATGAATAATCCAACAACTAGCACAGGGCTTAATACATAGTAAGTTTTCAATAAATATTTAAATGGAAGAACAACTCACGTTACACAGCTTTTACCCTAGTAATGAGAGTTCTAAGTTCAAAGATTTGTGAAGGATCTAAATTTATGCTAAGTAAAATGAAGTCTCTGCTTTACCAGAATTACATGTGGCAGATAATAAGAAATATGTAAATTACACCAGATGAAGCTTATTTCTCTTAGAGCAACAATCCCTTATATTTAAAAACTTGTACCAACCCTTTATATATTAATTTTAGAAGGTGAATAAGTGATTTTTAGAAACAAATAATTAGGCTTCTGTTGGTCTTATGTTAAGTTAGATTTGTGTGGACCAGTTGGGTGAAAGAATATCCAAGCACACTTTTATTAGTAATGATTTTTATTCTTTCTGCTATTTCTTAGAGCAGATTTATGAAAAATCCTAAGCATCACTTCAAATTAGAAAAATCTACATTTTTCCTACCTCATTAATTTCTTTGTGATAACTGCTGGAATAACTAAAATTGTAACTATCTTAGTTTAGGCTATATCCCAGTGAAATAAAAGGAACTGCTTAAAATTTTTGATAAAATAGTGGATAATTGACTGGAGCTTGGAAAACATTAATATACCAAAATTTCACTATGATGATATTTATACTGCTTTTTAACATGCCAAAGGTATATTTACATATATCATACTTGGATAATTTACACAGTGTAGTGAGTATACTGAAAATTCCACTGGACTTGGAATTTGAAGACCCATAATTATGATGTTAACTGGACAGGTCATTTAACTTCTCTTATTCATTCTCAATTTCTTCAGCGTAAAATGAGGATAAAGTAGTATTTTTGTTCCAGCCTACCTCACTGGGCATTGTGAGGATCAAATAAGATAACGTGTTATAGAGCTCTGTAACCTATAAATTGCTCTACAGATATTTGTTTTTCTTAGAATTTTGGGGTTGTAGAAAACAAGGATATGGTCTTCAGTAGTATTTATTTTTAGTAATAACAACAAAATAGACAGACCAGATTCATGTGGTACAATCTTTAAATCAACAATCCAGTTAACCTTTAGAAATGATTGTTTTGTTTTTCAAGAGTAGCTATACCCTTAAATTGTATTTGTTGTTTGCATACTGATATGCTCTCAAATTATGTATGGTTGAGTTTGTAGGTTGCTTTCAGCAGAAATTTAGGAATCTTCATTATATTTTTTTCCTTGAGATGGAATTGTATAATTACATTAGCTTAACTTGACCGAAATTTATAAGAAAAATATAAAGAGGAGTGTAGACCCTATAACTTTTTTTTACTTTGAAGATTTTCATGTACCTCATTCTTTATGATTAAGAAAAAGTTTTTCAAAGGTGGTTGCTGTAATTTGTTGGCAAAACTTTAAATTTTAAGTCATAACACTATGGGAATTGTTTGTATATATGTATATGTAGTTTTTAAAAATCTGTGTAAAGATTTTTTTCTCCATCTTTCTCTAAACATAAACACACAAATGATAGCATTTTTATAGAACCTAGATTTATAAAAGAACTCATGATTCTTTTAAACTTCTTTTATGCCTTTTTACCACTGATTAAAATAAGAAAAAAGAAAGTCTTTACATTTAATTCAGCTACGTTTGCTAGTGGCTGCATAATTTTATATGTTATTCTTAAATCATTTTGATTTATTTTATATGAAAAATTATATAGGCATCTCTTCATAATTTAATTATTTTCCTTTCCTTTTTTATTTCAGTTATATGAGTTGTAGGAAAGGGATGGGAAAACTATGGTTTAGAGCTTTACCTTCCATCCTTTTTCTTCTAATTTAATTTTAATTCTATACTTCTTTAATAATCAAATTGATATAGGATTATGATTTTCTCTCAAGGATCCAAAGTCTTCCCGAGCCAGCCATCTTTGTAGACATTCCCATTTGGTTGATTTATAAAGATTTAATGTAATAAATTCATAATCATATTGATTTCTTATCCTGTGATCTCAAATTAATTAGAAAGGAAAATTTTGTTGCCGTAAAGAAAACAGAAAGTCTTCACTTACATTTTAGGCAAACTCCATACCAGTATAAGACTATCCTATAAGACAGAGTAGTTTAACCTATTTAAATGCATTAAAGGATAGTTTCCTTCAAATTATTATTATTATTATTTTAATTATCACTTGTCTCAGGAAATCTATTGTGTCCTTTCTTGGACATTTTCATTGGTATGATAGCATTACTCATAATTTATTCTCATTTTATTGGCCACTGTCACCAATTTTCTCTGATAGAGAAATAAGTTTCTTGTAATAATTCAGATTTTGAAGATCCAGTGTTCCATTATTTTGCTAATTAACATTAACTAGTAAAGTTAGTATTTATAAGACAGTGATTTTTTTCAATCTTGTTCTTCTATCATATTTTCTGGATAGGGTGAATTACATTTTCATTATTATTGTAGTGTTAATGTTTTTGTCGTATCAGCTTATTTGTATATGCTAACTTTCAAATATTTCTCTAGTTGTGTTTTGCTTATTAACTTTTAAAAAAACTTTAGAGTTTAATTATTTCTGTTTTCTAAGTTGATAGATTTTTTTTAATGCTTAATAAAGATGGATTATATTATTTTTAAAAATGCCACCAAATTTTGAGTAAGGAGAGCTGATTTCTAGTTTTGCCTCTGTTATCAGTGAGCTATATAATTTTGGACACGGCACTTTACCTCTTGAGGCCTGTTTTCTCATCTGTAAATGGAGAGGATGAGGGAGGGGAGTAGACTACATAGTGTCTGAGGTTCCACCCATCTCTAATTTAGTTTTCTGTTGACCATTTCATAATCATCATTCTGGGTTCACTTTTATCCTCATTATTCTTCCCATAAACCATATGTGCTAGATCTTTCTGTACAATTGATGGTAAGTTGATACTTAAATTGGTAGGATTCAGATATATTATTAACTTTCATGATTTTAAGTAATTTTAAAGGGTGACAATTATATTACAGATAATAAAAGTGAAGAAAAGGTTATGAATAATGGACATGACCTTTTTTTCATGGGAAAAGTCTCTTTAAGCATCAATATAAGCACCTTAAATAGATACACAGGAAAAAATGACATATAAACTTTTATGGTCTATGTTCTCTTAACTATGAATATAGCTAGTTTGCCTAAACTTTACACAAAATGTATTTAAGATAAAATTAGTAAGCAAAGCAGTGATAGCACTGTCCATATGGCTTATTAAAAAGCTATCAGGTTTTACCAACATTAGAATAATTATAAAATATGAAAGGCATTTCAGCAGAGTTGATTGAAATTTATCTTTCCAGTCATTATCCTTAACCTGTATTCTGTTTCATTGAATATAGTTGCCAGATTGCCATTGACAAGTAGATTTCCTGCTTTAAAATATTATTAGAGATAAATGTGATTCATTATTTTTAATATTTTTTGGTTCTGCAGAAGATATTTCCATAAAGCCTCCTTCATGCTCATCTAATATGATGTAGAGATTCCATTGGTCGCATCTCTCAGCAGAGTTCTCATATAGATTAACTGTGTTTTCTCTGAGAACCAGGCCAGGGAGGTTCTGTTACTTTTAAAGATCATTATCTTTGCTCTAATTGCCTGCATTAGCTCATATCAGTCTGTTGAATACTTTGGTCATAGATTTACAATGTAGGTATTAGGTTTGGAATTTGATGAGTGGAGAAGAATAGTGGAAAGTCGATATAGGAAGATGTACTGGTTTCTGATGTGATTTCTTTGGCTACACCTGATTCCTCGTCTTATGTAAGGTCACTGGATCAGGTAACTCTCCCGGCTCCCAGAAATTAGATGCCCAGTCTCTCTCTTTCACAGATACATCTATCCCAATGTTATTTTTATTGCCTGTAAAGAAAAATAATCTTTATTTTTAACTCTCTGGCTCTGCAAGTTTGTTGTCATATTTGTTAAATTTGAATCTGAGGTCCAGACATTTCATTGAATATTTTCTGGTTTTTGACAAGGGGATTTTCTATAAGATATACCAAATAATGGCCAAAGTGATTCAATTTGTGTTTCTCTCTCCACCATTTTCGTGTTTCTCTAACTACTTCTCCCATCCCCAGTTTTGAAAAGGAAATCTGTGTTTTCCCTCTCTCCCTTAGCCCCGCCTCAGATAATTTTTCTGGTGAACTACTCTTGTCAGCAGAAACATTTATTATGAAATAATTCTGTATTTCTGAAACAAGATCAATGCAGTAGTTCTTTACATTTAGCTGAGATGAAGACATACTTGAAAATAATGTATTTTCTTTATATGTGAACTTAAAATTATATTTTAAAACATATAAAGGACTCTCCAGTGTGAAAATATTAGTCTGGAATTTCTCTTATCATCAGGTGCTATTTCTACCTTAGCTGTGAGATTTCACAGTAAATCTAAATTATTCTTTTCACTCATCTTTTTATAATAATTACCTTCTGCATAATTATCCCACTCTATATGTCTTTAACACCAAATTCAAACTACTTCAAACTAATTTTCCAGTGCAAAATTTTATTTTTCAGTTTATTTTCTCACTGAAGTTTGAAAGTATTACATATGTGAAGGAGTGACTAGTTTAGACATCACTTTGGCATGAAAAAGGTATCACCACCACTATTCCTCTCCCAGAGTCCCCATAAAGAAAAGTGCATTTGGCTTTCAAAAGCTGATAAATTGGCTTAATTTGTTATTTGAAAGAGCTGTTTTACATTTAAATTAAGAAAACACTGGCTTTTCCATATTTGAGTCTGAGAGTGAATTTGGGGGATTGGTTATATAAATATATGTGTCTACAATTAATAGAAGTTTTTAGTATTTCACTTTCTATAATATTCAAAGCTCACATTTATTTAATTGTTCTGAGACTTTTTGTTTGTTTTCTTATTAACCTTTAACCTTATATAGTGTTGTACGTTTAGGTTATCATGGTCATCTCAGCAGAGATTTTCTCTGAGAATCAGGCCAAGGAAGTTCTTGCTGACTGGTCATAGTGGGATATTATTTTAAACTACGTGAAATTGCTGTTTTTGTAGGTCAAAAGTGATGAAGTGTCAGCAATTTCATAATATATATTCAAGAAACAACAAACAAAATATCTTTTAGAACAGGTACATTAACATTTCATCCCAGCTCTTCTTATCAACCTATCAGAGGCTTTATGAAGGAGACTGTAACTACAGATAACCACAATTCTATCAAGAGAAATTAAACTTTGTTTTGTTGTTAAGTTCTCCACTTTCTGAAGATATCAAAATTACTTTAGTGATTGAAGCAAATATCTTTTGGGGATACATAAGTTACATAAGCCTTTCATTAAATCTTTGTGTAGTTTTTAAGCTTTCATAACCTGAGATATTTTTACGTATAAAAGGATTAGTGTGTAAATACCGTGTAAAGGCAAAACAACTTTTTTCCTTTCACGTCTAATATGGACTCAAATTTTGCTAGCTATAGAATTTTATCTTCTTAGTAGGCATTCTAAAATAATGAACACCATTATATTATATAGTTCCACTAAACTTGGCCTTAAAATGCCATTTAAAGATTTTCTTTATACCTATGTTTCAGGTTATAAGAATATAAGTATATAAGTGTAACAATGCATATAAAAGTATGAAGCTACTGTACAGGAAATCCCCAATGTTAGATAGAGCTGTAATCTAAAAGGTTGTAAACTGGTTTGTTCCAAACTCAGACCAACTCTTCTCATATAAATAGTATTAGTAATAAAGGTAGCAGGTTAGGCAACAGAAGCTGATATTGCATACTCTAGTAACAATCTAGGTGTGCTGGTTTTGGATAAACTTTTATAATGGAGAATTCTTACTTTGTTCTCTCAATAATTGCCTGGTAACACATCTTCCTAGGTGATACCCTCATGATAACCAAAGCCCTATCCACATACATACCCTATCTGTCCTATTCTCCAAATGCTACATTCTCCAAAACCTACCTACCCATCTTCTCAGTTTTCCCTGTCAGTACTTCCAAAATACAACCTATCCCAAGTGTTAGGAAAAAGGAAATTGGCTTTAACTAATTCATATTAAAGTGTCAGTGACTGATAACCCTTTATTGCTCTTAAAGAGAAATCTGCATTAAAAGCAAACACATTGCTGTTAGCACAAATTAATCTCAATAAGTAGAATTTTAAGCTTTAAAACAAAGTGGAAATAATTTAATTGGTGTTGATGGGACTATTTTGAGGCAAGAGATTTCTTCATTCAGTAGCCCTAACTTGGGGATCTGCCCCTCTTTCCCTGAACCTATATGATGTCTAAAAGTGCTGTGTATTCTCAGTCACCTAGGTAGTCGTTTGTATTTATAAGTCATATGAAGTCAGAGCCCACTATCCTGTGTTTTTCTCTTCTGTTCAAGGGTTATGTCTAGAGCATCCTAGATTCTTTCACTCACATTGTTCATCTAAGATTGTGTTTTAGTTTCAGTCTATCCTACCTTACATCTATGCCTATCTTCAGCTCTGCTCATTGATACTAATTTACAGATTAGTCCTGTCTATAGCTGGGGAGAAAAAAAGCCTTTCCCAATTTTTGGAGCCCTGGTGGCACAGTGGTTGAGGGCTCAGCTCCTAACCAAAAGGTCGGCAGTTCGAATCCACCAGGCGCTCCTTGGAAAACCCTATAAGGCAGTTCTACTCTGTCCTATAGGGTCGCTATGAGTCAGAATTGACTTGACAGCAACAGGTTTGTGTTTTTTTTCCCCCAGTTTTACTGCTATTGATGATGACTACCATCTTCTCCTTTTTTTCAAGAGATATAAAAGTAGAAAGATTCTTTTTTCATTATCCTACAAAATTATTAAGTAGCTGGCACTTAGCATTTTAGTTTTCAAACCCTATTCTGAATTAAACTGCTGAGGTGATTCTAAAATGTTTCTAAAATTTTAATCTTGCTTTATTATATAAACATCTAATTAGAAAGTGTTGATGCTAAAGACTTACATTTTGTGGCATTAGTTCTTCATGTTTCTTTTTTATGTGTTCATTAAAATTGACATTCATTTTCAAATGAGTGAAAAAGTTACTGTTGAGATATGTATAGAGCAAGTGCACTTGGTTAGAGCATGAACTGTATGAACTGTACTTTAACATTAGCTGGATGTGCTTTGCACTCTGCTCTTGTAGATTTATTTTGTTTACGGTAGACCGATGTAAGTTTTGTAAATGTTTTTTCTTAGCACTTTAACTGTGAGTGTACAAACTGATTTTAAATGTAGTGGTTGTATATTTTGATTATAAACCAGAAATTTTTAATAAAATTAAGTAATTTGTTCTGTATTCTGTCATTACTACTTGATTGAATACAATTTTCTATATCATTGTCCTGACTCTATTTAACATATTATACTGATGCTTTTAAATCAAGTTCTATATTTTATGTTCTTTGAATATTACTAATTTTTTAAATTTGTAACATAGGATTCACATTAATCTTGAGCATAGAAATATATAAACATACCATCCTATGTCTTATATCTCTTTCTCTCATACTTATCAATACAAATAAGATCCCTCTCTGTTTATATATCTTCAGTACATAAAACTACTAGGTACATAATAGGGACTCAATAAATATTTGTTGGAAAAATAAATACATTAAAGTATCTATATTAATTTCTCAATAAGAAATCCTACCTAGATAAGGAAATGAATTATCATATGATTTCTTTTTTATATGCATAGGAAGGCAGACCAGTATTTAAAGTACCATTAGAGTTTCTTACCTGGGTCATACAGTCTTTAGTTGTAAAGGACCTGACCTTAGAAATCATGAGATCCAACTTCCAACCCAGTGCAGAAATCCTTTAATGCACTGTCCTTGATAAGCCTTTGCTTGAATGATTTCAGCAACAGGAAACTTTTACTACTCTGCAAGGCCTTCCATTCCACTTTGAGACAGCTGTAATTGTTATAAAAGGCCTTCCATATATTGAGTGAAAATTTATTTTTTTGTTACCTTTCTCCATTGGTACTGCTATACAGATATATAATAATCCTTCTTTCATAGGAATACCTTGTAGATATTTGAAAAACTTACCATGTTTGTTTCAATCTTTTCTGTAGGCAAAATATGTCTATTCTCCAATTCCTTAATCAATGCCTCCTTTGACGTCATATCCGACCCTAGTTGTTTCCCTTTAGAACACTCCAATTGTGAATATTCCTCTTAAAATTCTCCATAGAACTGAACACGTATCTTCAGATGCTATTTAATCAGTGAAGAATCCATCGTACACTATATTCTGGGATGTTGCAAACAGTTAATGTGCTTGGCTAACTAAAAGGTTGGCAGTTTGAGACCGCCAGGAGATACCTCGGAAGAAAGGGAAGGCCATCTATTTCTAAAAATCAGCCGTTGAAAACCCCGTGGAGCCCACTTCTACTCTGACACACAAAAGATCACTGTGAGTTGGGATCAACTCAATGGCAACTGGTTTTTATACTTCTGTTAATTCTATCTAAATTTACACAGAAGAATAGGGGCCGCTTTTTACAACCATCTCCCTCTAATCATTGAAAGGTCTCGCCATCCATCTGATGAAGATATGTATATTTACATGTTCATCAATTATTCAGAATCTAATGTTGTCAACTAAAGTCAAACATTTCCCTGAAGCACTGATTGATTAACTACTGTTTCCAAGCAGTGAACCAAATAAAACCCTTGAACTCCTGACAGTTTATTTCTAAGATGAACCAAATATTTAATTAAGATGGGAAAATCTTACTGTATTATGATTGCTAGAATTTAAAGTGTTTACATCTGAAGGGAAGGGAGGAATATTTTAGGTGTTTTGGTTTGTGTTGATGATTAGCTAATTTGGTAGGCACATGCTGATCATTAGCCGACTGAGTCCTAATCACAGCGTGTGTGCTAGAACACATATACACGCACATACATAGTTTCTTCACCTGTAAAATGAAAGTATTGGAGTAAGTCAATGATTTTCAGATTTGGGACCCATACATCAAATAAAATTGTATATGTAATCTCAGTACATAAAACAGATAAAAACAGACTGTTTTGTTTAAAGGGAAAGTAGGATATCTAGAATCCCACTTACTTGCCCTAGCCCTTCTACCTTCCTCTCCACCACAGCATACCTTGAAGTACCTAGATGGAACTTTTAAAGGTCAAAGAGCCCACGTCAAAAATTACTAAATTATTCTGTATCTTTACTGTGGTGATGGTCACACAAATCTAAACGTGATAAAATTGCATCAAACTACACGCACACAGACACACCTGGTACTTGTAAAACTGGTGAAATCTGAATAAGATTGATGGAATGTATCTATGCCAATTTCCTAGGTTTTGATATTGTGCTATAGTTAACAAAAAAATGTTACCATTGGGGAGAACTGGATAAGGGTGTTATTTCTTATACAACTGCATGTTACTCTCATATTATCTCCAACTAAAAAGTTAAAAATGTTTTCGGTTACTAAATTAAGATGATCTCTAGGTTCTTTCAGCCTCATTCATTTTCTGGCTGTCTTTTTCCATCTCTTAATTTTAAAGAACTTATTAGCATTCATTTTAAGAAGTTACCAAGGAATCCTTTCAATTCTTATTTAGCCCTCCCAATTCATTGTTCTTATGTGAAAACTATACCCTGATAAACCAGTTAACCACTTGCCATTGAGTTAATTCATACCCTGCTGATGTGCTTTATATAAAAACAGCCCTCCCATTTTGTCAGTTCCCAATCCCCTCCTTCTTCTAAACCTCCTACGAGCAACAATTCAGAAATCAAATTGCTCAGCACCCCTACTCCGAGTATAGTAAGACCCCCAATTCCCAGAACATGTGAATATGTTACCTTACATGGTAAAAGGGACTTTGCAGATGTGATTAAGGTATGGACATTTGAGATGGGGAGGTTATTCTGTATTATCCATGTGGGCCCAATCTAATCACATGAGTCTTTAAAGTGGAGAATCTTTCCTGCCTGTGGTCAGAGAGAGAGATGATGATGGAAGAACTTAACATGCTGTTGCTAGCTTTGAAGATGGAGGAAGGAGGCCATGAGCTAAGCAATGTGAACACCTCTCAAAGCTGGGAGTGGCTCTCAGCTGGCAATCAGCAAAAAACCGTGGATCTCGGTCCTGGAACTGCAAGAGACTGAGTTCTGCTAACAACCGGAATAAACAAGGAAATAAGCCTTCCCCTAAAGCCTCCAGAAAGGAACGCTGCCCAGTGAGACTTGTGTTGAGCTTTTGACTTACAGAACTGTAAGATAATAAATTTGTGTTGTTTAAGCCTCTAAATTTGGGATAATTTGTTATGACAGCAATAGAAAACTAAACTGAGCCTCACACATCCACATCTGTAAAGTTTAAGTAATAAACAAATGAGTAACAGAAAGTAGCCCAAAAATCCCATCTAGAATCAGAAACATTTCAGAGAACTGGCCAGTTGCCATGAAACAGGCTGTTGAGGTAGGTAGAGACAGGGTAGAGTTATTAAGATTAATAAGAGCAATCAGTTTCTGGTGCCCTTCTACCTCATCTTTTTTACTCTTCATTTTTTTCACTGCTTTTTTTTTCTTCATATATTCCCATATCTCCTTTTATCTTTCCTTCCATTCTACTTTCCTCTTCTTTAAAACTCCTTTCTTCATTTTGCTTTATTAATCTAATCAAGCATATGTTTTTATCAACCTCACACTCCCATCAGCATACCCACCCACTATTTGTCATCAGGAGATGAGTAGGTTGTACCTTGGAAAAATGTCGAGATTTTCAAGTGTGCCAAGTATTAAAAAAAATAAGCAACATAACTTTATCACCTGGTTACTGTGTACACACACACACACAAAGGTTGTGTACTAATTTAGTTTAAAAATATTAGCGAAGACAGCAGGCACTCAGAATTATTTTAAAAATAACAAAAGATTTTTGCTAAGGTACTGATTAGTCAATGTCATGGATTGAATTGTGTCCCCCCCAAAATATCTGTCAACTTGGCTGGGGCATGATTCCCAGTATTGTATGATTGTGTACCATTTTGTAATCTGGTGTGATTTCCTTATGTGTTGTAAACTCTATCACTATGATGTAATAAGATGGATTAATGGCAGTTATACTGATGAGGTATACAAGACTGGATAGTGTCTTAAGCCAATCTCTTTTGAGATATAAAAGAGAGAAGCAAGCAGAGACGCATAGGAACCTCATACCATCAAGAAAGCAGTGCCGGGAGCAGAGCACATCCCTTGGACCTGAGGTTCCTGTGCAGAGAAGCTCACAGACAAAGGGAAGATTGATAACATGGAGCTTCCTCCAGGCTTTCTCTCTGTCGGCTCTGGGGGAAGGTCCATGTCATCAATCTTCCCCTGGTCTAGGAGCTTCTCAGCGCAGGGACCTCAAGTCCAAATAACATGCTGTTCTCCTGACTCTTGTTTCTTGGTGGTATGAAGTCCCCCTGTCTCTCTGCTCACTTCTCTCTTTTATATCTCAAAAGAGATTGACTCAAGGTACAACCTAATCTTGTAGATTAAGTCCTGCCTCATTAACATAGCTGCTTCCAGTCCTGCCTTATTAACATCATAGAAGGAGGATTTACAACATAGGAAAATCATGTCAGATGACAAAATGGTGGACAGCCACACAATACTGGGAATCATGGCCTAGCCAAGTTGATACACATTTTGGGGGGACACAGTTCAATCCATAACAGTCACTATCTTCTATTCTACAACTGAAGAATTATGTTCAGCCCTTTTAACTATCTCTGTATACTACTCAAAATTGAAGGCACTAAGGAACTAATAGAAAATCTTCATCAGCCTCAATGTTAGATGAGGTAGTGTACAATAAAAAATAGAAGGATTTCAATGCTTCACATAAGTGAATCAAAGATACATATATTAGTATTTTAGGAATTTTTGACACCAGAGTTGCTAGAAAGTGCTGAATATGAGAAATAATATTCATGTACTAATATCTATATGGAGCCCTGGTGGTGTAGTGGTTAAGAACTCGGCTGTTAACCAAATGGTTGGCAGTTCAAATCCACCAGCCGCTCCTTGGAAACCCTATGGGGCAGTTCTTCTCTGTCCTGTAGGGTCGCTATGAGTCAGAACCAACTCTAAGGCAATGGGTTTTGTTTTGTTCTGGTTTTTTTTTTTGGTTTTAATATCTGTATGGATTGAATTGTGTCCCCAAAAAATATCAGTCAACTTGGCTAAGTCATGATTCCCAGTACTATATGACTGTCCACCATTTTGTCATCTGATGTGATTTCCCTATATGTTGTCGATCCTATCATTATGATGTTAATGAGATGGATTAGTGGCAGTTATGTTGATGAAACCTACAAGATTAGATTTTGTTTTAGGCCACTTCTTTTGAGATAAGCGAGCAGAGAGACAAGGGAACCTCATACCACCAAGAAAGCAGCACTGGGAGCAGAGCATGTCCTTTGGACCCGGGGTCCCCGTGCCTGAGAAGCTTTCGACCAGGCAGAGATCGATGACGAGGACCTTCCTCCAGAGCCGACAGAGAGAGAAAGCCTTCCCCTGGAGGTGATACCCTGAATTTGGACTTGTAGCTTACTAGACTGTGAGAGAATAAATTTCTCTTTGTTAAAACCATCTGCTTATGGTATTTCTGTTATAGCAGCACTAGATGACTAAGACTGTGTCTAGATGCAAGCTTCCGGCTTCATACATGTCTGGATGGCCAGAGGGTAGAAGGTGGGAATTTGTACTCTGGCAGCAGATTGGGCAAGGATGAGCCAATTTACGGGAACTGTCAATAACAGTCCCTGGGGCATAGGTAATACATGTGCCCCTCGGCCATCAGTTTAGTGGATTCCAAGTGAACCCTTACCATAATGACAAGGATAAATGCCTTGCGTTTTTAGTGTGATGATAGAACATTTCTGAAAATTCCAAAGTACATAAATATTGCGTGAGCCATGTGACTGCAAGAAATTGACTTATGTTTCTGGAGTCATTGCTATAGCACTAAAATTAGTTAACAAATCCAGAGGTACTCAGAGGAGACCAAACTAAATCTGTAGTCTAGAAATCCTTCCTTTCTTCTCTTTTTCCTGGTTCATTGTCATGAGTTCTTTTGCAGAAATACGGCATATTTAACTGTAAGCCTTTTTTAGGTATCATAGTTTCAGTTTTCTTTCCCCAGAGCCAAGGGTCATATTTATATTGTTTTTCTTGTCTGTTGATTAAAGTCACTTTAGAAAATGATTTTCAAGTATCTGACTGTTTGATAACATTAATTCATTCATTAATTTATTCAGTAAACACTCATTTGTTTACTAGTCCTCACCAGATAGTAAGACCCTAGGAATTCAAAGAAGAAAATAATATGGTTTCTACTTTTGTGAAATTCACACTTTAGTGAGGAGATAAATTTTTAAACACCTGAATAATATGTTCAAAGTGTTATGGAAGCACAAATGTGGAAGAAGTTACTTCTGCCATGAGGACTGAGTATATGGAGAGCTTTACAGAATATGGAAGATTCATTCAGTAGATATTTATTGATCATTTATTAGTTGCTGAAGGTAGGGTAGAGAATAAAATAAGCAATGGTTCTGTTGCAGTTTTATATTCAGAATTTTGAGTCTAAAGGGAGGAAACAGGCAATAAATAAACGAATTAACAGACTAATTTCAGATAGTGAAAAATGTTATGAAATAAACAGGGTTGTAATAGAGTGAGGGGATTGAGGGGATCTGCTTTAAATAGAGTGTTCAGGGAAGGCCACTCTGAGGGGGTGACATTTTAACTGAGACCTGATAGATGAGGAGTCAGAAGAAGAGCTGGAGGAGGAACATTTCCAGTACAGGAAAGAACAGTTGCAAAAACCCTGAGGTAGGAATAAGCTTGGCATGATTGAGGAGTACAAAGAAGGCAAGTATGGCTTGGAGCATAGCAAATGAGGGAGAAAGTGATGAGATGAAGTTAGAGAAACAATCAAGGGCTAGATCCTGTAGTGACCCTATAGGACAGGGTTGAACTGCCCCATAGTTTCCAAGGAGTGCCTGGTGGATTTGAACTGCCAACCTTTTGGTTAGCAGTTGCAGCACTTAACTATGATGCCACCAGGGTTTCCATAGATCCTATAGGGAAGGTCTTAAAGGTCTTGCTAAAAAAATACAGATTTTGTTCTAAGTACAAAAGGATGCCGTTGAAGAATTTTAATTAAGACATTAACATGATATGATTTTCTTCTTTAAAAAAATTATTCTGGGAGGTGGGGCCAAGATGGCAGTGTAGTCAGATGCTTCCTGTGGTTCCTCTTACAACAAAGACCCAAAAAAAAACAAGTGAATCGATTATATATGACAGTCCAGGAGCCCTGAACATCAAAGGCAAAGTTGAGGAATTGGACTGAGTGGCAGGGAGAGGGAGAGACAGTTTTGAAGCAGTGAGGAGTTGCCAGACCTAACCCTGGGTCAGGTCGGATTGGCTTGCATGCACGGTGAGGCAAGCAGTGATGCTCAGGAGGTGTTTTCCAATCGGGAGAGACCAAGTGGCAGAGAGTCTTCTTGGGCCTCCAGAAACAGTGAAAAGTGCTGCTCAGTCAGCAAAAGATACGTACATGTGTCTGACCTACCACGCAGATCAAAAAACACCCTCTTTGGGAAAAACCTCTCTCACATTTACCTGCCCCCTCACCACTCTGCACTGGGTCCCAGGCCAGCTTCAGCAATTGCCAAGTCCCCTGGGCCAGAATTAGGACCCATCACATGCCCTGAGACATTCTCCTAGCCTTGGAGGGGGAACAAATTAACAAACAGGAAAAAATAATCTGCCAGCTCCCCTAAGCCAGGAACTCAGGGTAGAAACAGCTCCTTTGCCTAGGCACAGGCATAAGGGGTCCATGGACTTTGAATGCCTTTCACCACTGCATAGACCTTTGTGGGCCCATTTCAACAGCATTACTGCAGTACAACAGGCTATATACCTGAAGCCTAATTTCAACTGTATCAGGTATATGATGAAGTGGCAGGTTCGTGACATTTGACACTGCTCTGCCCATTAAGCAGGGTCCTCAACTACCCACATCAGGGGCCTGAGGACTGGTGACTCCACCCATGCCACCTAGCCACCCGCAACAGGTCCAAGAATAAGTGGTGCCTCGCAGTCCTTACAGCCAACAACACTGGGTACTCATAGTCCTGCTGCAAAACCCACCTACCTACGTGCTCTAGGGAACAAGAACACGCTTTCTTCCCAGACACTCAGGGGAAGCCATCAGCCCCCTGCCTTGCTCAGCATGTGACCCCCTACTGCAGCCAGATACCTGTGCCTACACCAATCACCCCTGCCTGTCTAGGACTGTAGGTGAGAGCCTGCACCACGCACTTGGTGACTGACTACCTGGACCCTGAGCTGAATCCATACAAGAAAAGTAAACAGACTCCTGGGCTCACATACCTAGTAACAGATCTAACCACCTGGTGACAGGACATTAGAGCTTCAAAGGCGCCAATAATCAAACTAGCTCACATGACTAGCCTGTTTGGGCATATCAAAACCAAATAAAACAAGAAGCTAGAACACAGTAAGGAAACAAAATAAATAAATATAATAACTTATTGATGGCTCAGAGACAACAGTCAATATCAAATCACATAAAGAGGCAGACCATGATGGCTTCATCAAGCTCCCAAAACAAAGAATCAAGAAATTTTCCAGTGGAAGAGAACTTCTTGGAATTACTGGAGGTAGAATACAAAAGATTAATATAAAGTACTCTTCAAGAAATCAGGAAGGAGATCATTCAAAATGCAGAACAAGCCAAGTAACACAAAGACAAAGCAATAGAGGAACTTAAGAAGATTAGAAAAGAGCATAGTGACAAATTCAACAGGCTGCAAGAATCCATAGAGAGACAGTAATCAGAAATCCAGAAGATTAACAATACCCAACAAAAAAAAAGCCCTGGCCCATATGGCTTCACTGGAGAATTCTACCAAACATTCAGAGAAGAGCTTACACCAGTACTACTCAAACTATTTCAGAACACAGAAAAGGAAGCAACACTTCGGAATTCATTCTATGAAGCCAGCATAAC
>NW_004444027.1:5500897-5502046 GCF_000243295.1 Trichechus manatus latirostris
AAAACTACAAAACACTACTGCAAGAAACCCAAAGGGACCTACCTAAATGGAAAAACATACCATGCGCATGGATAGGTAGACTCAACATTGTAAAAATGACAATTCTACCCAAAGCAATTTACAAATACAATGCTATCCCGATCCAAATACCAACAACATTCTTCAAAGAGATGGTAAAACTAATTATTAACTTTATATGGAAAGGGAAGAAGCCCTGAATAAGTAAAGCACTATTGAAGAAGAATGAAGTAGGAGAACTCACACTACCTGACCTCAGAACTTACTATACAGCTATGGTAGTCAAAACAGCGTGGTACTGGTACAACAACAGATACATTGACCAATGGAACAGAATTGAGAACCCAGATGTAAATCCATCCACCTATGTTCACCTGATCTTCGACAAGAGCCCAAAGTCCATCAAATGGGGAAAAGACAGTCTTTTTAACAAATGGTGCTGGCAAAACTGGATATCCAGCTGCAAAAAAATGAAACAAGACCCATACTTACACCATATACAAAAACTAATTCAAAATGAATCAAAGACCTAAATATAAAGCCAAAAACTATAAAATTCATAGAAGAAAAAATAGGACCAATGCTAGAGGCCCTAATACATGGCATTAACAGGATAGAAACCATAACCATCAACACCCAAACTCCAGAAAATAAGCTAGATAACTGGGATCTTCTAAAAATCAAACACCTATACTCTTCAAAAAACTTCATCAAAAGAGTAAAAAGAGAACCTACAGACTGGAAAAAAGTTCTTGGACATTACAAGTCAGACAAAGGTCTAATCTCCACAATCTGCAAGAAAATCCAACACTTCTACAACAAAAAGACAAATAATCCTATTTAAAAATGGGCAAAGGAAATGAACAGACACTTCACCAGAGAAGACATTCAGGCGGCCAACAGACACATGAGGAAATGCTCGGGTCCACTAGCCATTAGAGAAATGCAAATTAAAACCACAATGAGATACCATCTCACCCAGGCAGGCATTCCTGGCATGAATCAAAAACACTGGAAATGTTGGAGTGGTTGCAGGGAGATCAGAACTCTTATGCACTGCTTGTAGGAATGCATAATGATACAACCATTTTGGAAAATGATATGGCGCTTCCTTAGAAAGCTAGAAATAGA
>NW_004444027.1:5502723-5515680 GCF_000243295.1 Trichechus manatus latirostris
CCCCAGACACCCTTTTAGCTCAGTGGTGAAGGTCACTCCCGAGGTTCACCGTTCAGCCGGAGATTGGACAGCCCCATAAAACCAAATGGGACTAATGAGGCACAACAGTCCAGGGACAAGGACTTGAAGAAGGCAGAAGGGGACAGGAAAGCTGGTGATAGGGAATCCAAGGTTGAGTAAGGACAGTGTTGACATGTAGTGGGGTTCTTAACCATCATCATAGGGCAATATGTGTACTGTTTAATGAGAAAATATTTTGTTCTCTAAAACTTTATCTAAAGTGAGAATAGCAAAACAACTGGAAGAATGTAATCGATGTCACTAAAATTGTACATGTAGAAATTTTTGAAATGGTGTATCTTTGGCTATGTATATTTTGCACCAAAAAAAAAGGTCCTCCAAGGCCAAGAAGGGAGCATGTTGACATGTCGTGGGTTGTTAGCCAATGTCATAAAACAATATGTGTACTGACTGTTTAATGAGAAAATATTTGTTGTGTAAACCTTCACCTAAAGGACAATTTTAAAAAAATTTTTAAAAAAAGATTAACAATAAAATTTCAGAATTAGACAACTTGATATAAAGTCATAGGAGCAGAATTGAGGCAATGGAAGTCAGAGTTAGTGAGATTGAAGATAAAGCACTTGACACCAACTTATTTGAGGAAAAATCAGTTAAAAGAATTTTAAAAAATTATTTTGGCAGGTCTATGGAAAATGGATTATGAGGATCAAGAATGCAAGCAAGGAGACCAATTAAAAAACAATTGCACTAGTACAGGCTAGAGATGATTGTGACTTGGACTCAGATGGTAGTTGTAGAGATGGAATAGAATAAAAAGAAAGATTCAGAGTGCAAGACTTGGGAAAGAATAGATGTTGGAGGGAAAAATCAAGTGTTCTGTTATGGACAGGTTAGGTTTAAGGTGACTACTCAAATAAGCAGTTAGATATATGAGTCAGATATATGCCAAGTAAGCAGATAGATATATGAGTCTGGAAGATGAAGTGGGATTTTGGCCTGAGATAGAAATTTTAGAACCATTGAGATGTAGATTTAAAAGTATTTAAAGGCATCAGACTATACAAGATCACCTTGTAGAAGACTGTGGATAGAGAAGTTGTGAAGAAGACAAAAGGCCAGGAAAGGAGAGTGAGAAGGAGAGGCCAGTGCTATAGGAAGAGTATTAGGGGAATGTGTTATCAGGGAAACCAGGAGAAAAAGGTGTTTTATAAAAGGAGGGAGTAGTTCAACTGGTCAAATGATGATTAAAGATCAGTCAAGAAGATGATGACTGAGAAAGACCATTGGATTTGTCAACATAAAGACTACTGCAGAGCACAACCACACTAGAGTGGGAGGGAAGCCAGCCTTGAGTGGATTGAAGAGTAAATGGAGAACTTACATTTCAGCAGTATGGAAGATTAGATACTTTCAGTAACTCTCCCAATGAAAGTAACTAAAATTCTGGATTATATATAAAAGTCAGCTTTGTAATTGCATTGCTCAGCTGGCATGATCCTACCAGCAAAGGTCAAAAACAAAGTGAAAGTAAGAAACATTGGTCTGGGGTCTTAAAAGCTTGCAAGCAGTCGTCTAAGATACATCTATTGGTCCCATCCCATCTGTAATAGAGGCGAATGAAAAAAAACAAAGACAAAGTATTAACCCAAAGGACTAAAGGACCGCGTGAACAAGAGCCTCCACCAGCCTGAGCCCAGAAGAACTAGATGGTGCCCTCTGCTACCACCGACTACTCTGACAGGGATCACAATAGAGAGTCTTGGACAGAGTGGGAGAAAAATGTAGAACAAAATTCAAATTCACGAAAAAAGACCAGACTTATTGGTCTGACAGAGACTGGAGGAACCCTCAAGACTATGGTCCTCAAATACTCTGCTAACTCAGAAATGGAACCACTCCCAAAGCCCACTTTTCAGACAAAGATTAGACAGGCCTATAAAACAAACAACACACATGAGGAACATGCTTCTTAGCTCAATCAAATATATGAGACCAAGTGGGAAACTCCTGCCCAAAAGCAAGACAAGAAGGCAGGAAGGGACAGAAAGTGGATGAATGGACACAGGGAACCTGGGGTGGAAAGGGGGAGTGTGTTCTCACATTGTGGGGATTGCAACCAATGTCACAAAACAATATGTGTATAAATTTTTGAAAGAGAAATTAACTTGAGCTGTAAACTTTCACCTAAAGCACAATAAAATTTAAAAAAAGAAATGCTGGAGAAGTAAGAAAATAATAAAGATTGGAGCAGAGATAAATGAAACACAGAATTAAAAAACAGCAGAGAAAATAAATGAAACCAAAATTTGGTTCTTAGAAAAGGTGAACAAAATCGACAAAACTTTAGCTAGACTGACCAAGAAAGTAAGAGAAAAAACTCAAATTACCAAAACCCGAAATGAAGGAGGGGCTACTACTTCCCACCTTACAGAAATAAAAAGGATTATAAGGGAATACTATAAATAATTGTATGCCGGCAAATTAGATAACCTAGATGAAATGGACAAATTCCTAGAAAGACACAAACTACTGAAACTGATTCAAAAAGAAATAGAAAATCTGAGACCCCAAAACTTAAAGAGATTGAATTAGTAATTAAAAAATTTCCCACAAAGAAAAGCTCAGGTCCAGATAGTTTCACTGGTGAATTCTATCAAATATTTAAAGAAGAAATAATACCATTTCCTTACAAATTATTCAAGACAATAGAGGAAGAATGATCACTTCCCAACTCATTCTGTGAGGTCAATATTATCTTGATATCAATGCCAAAGACTTATAGGAAAATAAAACTACAGACCTATATCCCATATGAAGATATGAAAAAATCCTTAATAAAATATTAGCAAACTGAATCTAGCAATATACAGAAAGAATTATACACCAAGACTAAGTGGGATTTATCCGAGGAATACAAGATTTAATATTCAAATCAATGAATATAATGCTTCATAGAATGAAGGGGCATCTCAATACAGAAAAAGCATTTGACAAAGTCCTACACAGATTCATGATACAAACTCTTAACAAACTGGGAATAAAAGAGAGCTTCCTCAATTTGATAAGGAACATCTATAAAAAACCCACGACTAACAAATTATACTTACTGTAATCATAAAAGACCGAATGCTTTCCTCCTAAGACCAGGAACAAGGCAAGGATGACCACACTTGCCACTTCTATTCAACTGGAGGTGGTAGCCAGTGCATTAAGTCTAAATTAATTTATTCAAATGGGAAGGAAAGAAATCACTCTTCCTCTATTATGTAGAAGAATTTATGAGGAATCGTTATTATTTCTTCTTTAAATATTTGATAGAATTCACCAGTAAAACCACATCCTTATCTTCATATGGCATAATATTGTGTGTAAGAAAATTTCAAAGAATCCACAAGAAACCCTACTAGAATAATGAGTTTAGCAGTGTCACAGAACACAACATTATTATACAAAATGACTTGGTCTTCTATATACTAACAATGATCAATTTGAAGATGAAATTTTAAAAATCCATTCACAATAGCCTCAAAAAATGAGATACAAATAAATTTAACAAAAGAAGTATGAGATGTGTGCACTGAAAATTGCAAAACATTGTTGAGAGAAAATCAAAATCTACATAAATATAAGTTCCATGTTCATGCTTTGGAAGACTCAGTGTTGTCAAGACAGAAATTCTTCCCAAAATTAAGATATAAATGTAATGCAATTCCCACCAAAATTTCAGCAGACTTTTTTGTAAAAATTGACAAGTTTATCCTAAAATTTGTATGGAAGTGGAATGGATCTAGACTAACCAAAACAATTTTGAAAAGAAGAACAAAGTTGGAGAACTTAAGGATACCCAATTTCAAAACTTACTATATAAAGCCACAGTAAACAAGACAGTGTGGTATTGGTGCAAGGATAGGTAGATAGATCAATGGAACAGAATTGAAAGTCCAGAAATAAATTCTTATTTTATGGTGAATTGATTTTGGAATTCAAGGAGGAAAAGGATAATCTTTTCACCAAACTGTGCTGGGACATGTAGCTATCCACATGCAAAAAAAATGAACTTAGACCCTAACATCATACCATACACAAATGTTTGCTCAAAATGTATTGTAGACCTAAGTATAAAACTTACAGAAGAAAATATAGGTGTAAATCTTCATGACCTTGAGTTAGGAAAGAGTTCTTAGATATGATACCAAAACATGATTCATAAAAGAAAAATTGATAAATTGGCCTTACCAAAATTGAAAACTTTTGTGTTTCAAAAGACACCAGTAAGAAAATTAAAAGATAAGCCACAGACTAAGAGAACATATTTGAAAATCATTTATTTGATAAAATCTTGTATCCAGAGTATTTAAAGATCTCTAATAACTCAATAAAAAGAAGACAAACAACCCAATTTTAAAAGGGCAAAAGATTTGAATAAACATTTTACTGAAGAAGATATACAAATGGCTGGTAAGCAAATGAATTGTTAGGTGCTGTGGAGTCAATTCCGACTCATGCACATGAAAGGATGCTCAATATCATTGATCATTAGGGAAATCCAAAGTAAGCCCAAGATGAGGTACTACTACATCCCCACCAGAATGACTGTACTTAAAAAGACAGATAATCCCAAGCATTGGCAAAGCTGTGGAGAGACTGGAACCCTCATACATTGCTGATGGGAAAATAAAAATGGTATACACTTTGGAAAATACTTTGGCTGTTTCTTAAAAAGTTAAACGTAAACTTACCATGAGACCCAGATTTTCCACTCCTAGGAATCTACTCAAGAGAAATGAAAATATATGTCCGTACAAAGACTTGTATGTGAATGTTCATAGTGGCATTATTCATAATAACCAAAAAGTGGAAACAAGCCAAATGTCCATCAACTGGAATAGGTAAACAAACTGAGGTATACCCATACAACGAGATAATATTTAGCAATTAAATGGAACGAACTACTAATACATACTTATAATGTAAATGAACCTCAAAGATATTATGCTAAGTGAAAGGAGCCAGATGCAAAAGGCTTACATAGGTATTATTCTATTTATATAAAATGTCCGGAAAAGACAAATCTATAGAGACGGAAAGTAGGTTAGTGGTTGCCTGGGGTTGGGTGTAAAAACAAGAAGTGACTTCAAATGGGCATGACAAATTTGGGGGGGATGATAGAAATGTTTTAAAATTGTATTGTGGTGATGGTTGCAATTTACAAAAAATCATTGGTTTGTACACTAAAACTGTGACTTTGGAGTAAATTATACCTCAGTAAAACTAAGAAAAAGAAAAGATTGACTTTACTTGTGGAGTCAATGCCTACAAAGTCAACACTCAAAACTTGAGCCCTTACTAATTAAAAATCAATAAAGGGGGAGAAAAAAAAGCTTTTCTTTATAGTGAAGCCAACTAATGAAAGTAAAGGAATGATAGAAAAGTCACCACTTGACAACCACCATAGGAATAATTTACTCACACTTATTCAGGGAAAAACCATCAACAAAAAAAACCAAAACCAAACCCATTGCTGTTGAGTCAATTCCAACTCATAGCGACACTATAGGACAGAGTGGAACCGCCCCATAGGGTTTTCAAGCTGTAATCTTTATGGTAGCAGACTGCCACATCTTTCTCCTGTGGAGCAGCGGGTGGGTTCAAATCTCTGACCTTTTGGTTAGCAGCCTAGTGCGTTTAACCACTGTGCCACTAGGGCTACTTAAAAATAATCAAAGGATGGTAAAATAGTGGGTAAAAATATATTGAGGAATAGAATATACATACAGATTCAAAGTATCTGCATCCTTTGATTAAAGTTTCTGGCCTTAAAAACTGGAAAAATGTAGTTATTCTTAGTTGAGATGGAGAAGGCTTCAGGAAGAGTTGGTTTGGGGGAGAATATCAGGAACTTTGTTTTGGATGTGTTAAGTTGAGATGCATGTTAGATATCTAAGTGGAGATCTTAAGTAGGCAGTTGGATGTGGGTCTGTAGTTCAGGGGAGCGGTCTGAGCTGAAGATATAACTTTGGGACACATCAGCATATATATTTAAAGCCATGAGCCTGAATGAGACCACCTAAAGAGTGACTATAAATAAAGAAGAGAAGAGGTCCAAGTGCTCTTTCTAGCGCATTCAATATTTAAAAGAAAGATGAGAGGAAACCAGAGAGATTGAGGAGTGGCCAAAAAGAAGGAAAACCACGTAAATGTCCTGGAAGCCAAGTGAAGAAAGTTCTTCAAGTAGGAGAATGTCTTAGTCATCTAGTGCTGCTATAACAGAAATACCACAAGTGAATAGCTTTAACAAAGAGATGTTTATTCTCTCACAGTCCTGTAGGCTAGATGCCCGAATTCAGGGCACCGGCTCCAGGGGAAGCCTTTCTGTCTCTGTAGGCTCTGGAGGAAGGTCCTTGTGGTGCATCAGTCTTCCCTTGGTCTGGGAGCATCTCAGCACAGAACCTCAGGTCCAAAGGACATGCTCTGCTCCTGGTGCTGCTTTCTTGGTGGTATGAGGTTCCCCTATCTCTCTGCTCACTTCTCTCTTTTATATTCCAAAAGAGATTGGTTTAAGACGCTATCTAATCTTGTAGACCTCATCAATACAACTGCCACTAATCCACCTTATTACATCATAGTGATAGCATTTACAACACATAGGGAAATCGCATCAGATGATAAAATGGTAGACAATCACACAATACTGAGAATCATGACCTAGCCAAGTTGACAGATACTTTTGGGGAACACAATTCAATCCATGACAGAGAACATGATCAACTGTGTTACCTGCTGCTGATAAGTCAAATAAGATAAGGACTGAGAAATGGCCATTGATTTAGCAACTGGAGGTCAGTTTCAAATGGTTTTGGTGTGGTGTGGTGTGGTGTAGGAAGTGAAAACCTGTTTTGGGTGGGACTAAGAGAATGAGAGGAGAGTATAGGCAACTCTTTCAAGGAGTTTTGTGGGAGAGAAATAAGCTCAAGAGAAGTTTTTTTTTTTTAAGATGGAAGAAATAATAGCATGTTTGTATATTGATGAGAATGATCCAATAGAAAGGGAAAATTTGATGATGTAAGCATGAAGGGAGAATTGCTAAAGCAATGTCCTAGAGTAGGCAAGAGAAGATAGGAATGCACAAATATAGGGATTATCTTACACTGCAAGGACAGTAACAGGAGATAAGGTATAGTATGTGGGCCTGGTATGAGCAGGTAGGTGGCTGTGGAAGCTTGAAAAAATTCTCTTCTGTTTGTATCAGTTTTCAGAATGAAGTAGTAAGGTCACTAATTAAGGGTGGGGATTGGGGAGAAAGTGTTGGAAGCTTAAGGAGATAGAGGAAGGTATGGAATAATCATCTGAAAGAATAGGAGAAAGAAGGAACTAGGAAAATACAGTATGCTTTAATCAGTCTAAATAATTGTGGAATTTTCCTAGCTTGGTTCAGCTGTGTGGGTACAGGTGATTAAAATTATGCCAAAATTTATTGTTTACTTTCTGTATTTTATATCTATTTACCTATATCTTACCATAAATGGAGAAAATATTGAAGTTATCAAGGATTTCATTTTACTTGGATCCATAATCAACACCCATGGAAGCAGCAGTTAAGAAATCAAACGATGCACTGCATTGGGAAAATCGCTGCAAAAGACCTCTTTAAAGTATTGAAAAGCAAAAACTTCACTTTGAGGACTAAGGTGCACCTGACACAAGCCATGGTATTTTCAGTCACCTCGTATGCATGCGAAAGCTAGACAATGAATAATGAAGACCAAAGAAGAATTGATGCATTTGAATTATGGTGTTGGCAGAGAATATTGAATATAGCACGAACTGCCAGAAGAATGAACAATTTGTCCTGGAAGAAGTACAGCCAGAATGCTCCTTAGAAGCAAGAATGGCGAGACTTTGTCTCACGTGCTTTGGATATGTTATCAGGAAGGACCAGTCCCTAGTAAAGGACATCATGCCTGGGTCAGCAAAAAAGAGGAAGACCCTCAATGAGATGGATTGACACAGTGGCTGCAACAATAGGCTCAAACATAGCAATGATTGTGAGGATGGCACAGGACCAGGCAGTGTTTCATTCTATTGTACATAAGGTCACTATGAGTCGGAACTGACTAGACCACACCTAACAATATAACCTATCTTGTAATTGATGATGTTAAACTGACCTGTAATTTGGTGAAACTGTGTTTCCTACAAATTGTTAAATCTACTTATTTTTAAAATGCTATTTGAACTTTCTTAATATATTTTATTGCTAGTGCTATTCATCATTTTCATTCCCAACTCTCTCTCCTCCCTGTCTAGCAATTTTGTGGTGGGCCTCTGTCTTAAGCTGGGTTCTCTAGAGAAGCAAAACCAGTAAAGTGTATAAATATATATAGAGAGATTTATATCAAAGAAACAGCTCACGTAATTGTAGAGATTGGAATGTCCCAAGTCTGTGAATTGGGATAGAGGCTTCTCCCAATTCATGTAGCCACAGGGGCTGGCGAAACCAAGATTGGCAGGTCAGAAAGCAGGGCTCCTGCTCACAGGCTGTGAAGATCGATGAATCCCAGGATCAGTAGATAAGCTGATAGCTCAAGTCCCGGAGGTCAGATGAACAGGAGGCAGCTGCAGGATCCAGAACGAGCAAAAAGCTAGAATGTCTGCTTATATTCAGATACAGGCCACACCCCCAAGGAAACTCCCTTTCAGCTGATTGGCTACTGACAGCAGATTCAATCATGGGAGTGATCACATATAAACACTGAGAGAATCATGGCCCAGCAAGTTGACACACAATCTTAACCATCACAGTCCACCCCTTGTCAACTCGGCACATGTACACATCTTAAACCATACATAATCTCTGAATAAAGACAATTATAAAGTCGTATGCACCCAACATGATACAACTAATACAGGTACAATCGAAAACACATTAGCCCCATTTACATCTTATATTTTATAAGTGAAGGAAACAAAAATATTTGATGCACACATACAAAGCAGAAATACTCATAACAATTACAGTCCCTGTTTCTGCAACTGGTCACGTGACCATAACTGGTATTTAGAACTACCTTCTTCCACCACCCATTCTGTATTCCCTTTACCCTCAGCAAGCACCTCAGCTGGTCATGGTTCTTTGCCTGGTGGGGTAACCCAAACCTTCATTTCTGAAGGGTCTGGGTCATTAGTAGTCATGTAGGAATTGGGTTGCTGTAGTTTTCCATTTGAATTCCATTTTAATCACAGGGCATGGTAGTACTAAGAGACACCCTAAGGGATCTCCTGCATTCCAGACATACTCTTCTTTACCTCCATTATGCAATATCAATCTGATTTCCTCTTGGTAATCAGGATCAATCACACAAGCCAATATGGTAACTCCCTTCTTTGCCTGTTGATCCAGAGGCATAAGGAGCCCAAAGTGGCCAGGTGGCATTCATAGCTTCCAGTTCAGTGGAATCAGTGATGTGTCTCCAGGTGGGAGACTAAGACCTCTAGACCTGCAGAGCATAAGGTCGCAGGGACAGGAAGCAAAAATCTTGCAAGTGGGTCACTAGGGGTAATAGGGAGTGGTGCCACTCCCATTTCCACCCCTTGATTCCTGGATCCATGAATCCTGGCTACAGGAGAAACAGCACCATACATTGTACGCTGGTTTAGAGCATATACAGCTCCTTGGAGAACACTGCCCCAACCCTGCAAGGTATTGCCACCTAGCTGGTGCTGAAAATGTGTCTTTAGAAGGCCATTCCATCATTCTATCAAGCCAGCTGCTTCAGGATGATGGTGAACGTGGTAAGACCAGTGAATTCCATGAGCATGGGCTCACTGCCACACTTCATCTGCTGTGAAGTTAGTCCCTTGATCCGAGGCAAAGCTGTGTGGGATTCCATGATGGTGGATAAGGCATTCTGTAAGTCCACGGATGGTAGTTTTGGCAGAAGCATTGCATGAAGAGAAGGCAAATCCATACCCAGAGTAAAGGTCTGTTCCAGTAAGGACAAAATGCTGCCCTTTCCATGATGGAAGTGGTCCAATGCAATCAACTTGCCACCAGGTTGCTGACTGATCACCTCGAGGGATGGTGCCATATCAGGGACTCAGTGCTGGTCTCTGCTGCTAGCAGATTGGTCACTCAGCAGTGGGTGTAGCCAAGTCAGCCTTGGTGAGTGGAAGTCCATGTTGCTGGGCCCATGCATAACCTCCATCCCTGCCACCATGGCCACTTGGTTCATAAGTCCATTGAGCAATGATGGGAGTAGCTGGGGAAAGAGGATGACTGGTTTCCACAGAACATGTCATCCTATCCACTTGATTTTTAAAATCATTCTCTGCTGAGGTCACCCTTTGGTGAGCATTCACATGAAACACAAATATCTTCACTTCTTTGGGCCATTCAGAGAGGTCTATCCACATACCTCTTCACCATAAATCCTTGTCTCCAATTTTCCAATCATGTTCCTTCCAAGTCCATGACCATCCAGCCAAACCATTGGCCACATCTACCCATTTCTCCTTCGAAGCAGTGAACAACCAGGTGCACTGCTCGAAGTTCTGCCATCGAGATTTCCCTTTACCACTGTCCTTCAGGGAGATCCCAGAAAGGGGCTGTAGTGCTGCGGCAGTCCACTTTCAAGTGGTGCCTGCATATCGTGCAGAACTGTCTGTAAACCAGGCACGAGTTTTGTCTTCTTCAGTCAACTGATCATAAGGAACTCCCCATGAGACCATAGGTGCAGACTGGGAGATAGTGACAGGAGTGGAGATCATGGGCATTTGGGCCACTTCCTCATGTAACTTGTGCCTTCAGGTCCTGCTTGGGTCCGATCTCATATATACCATTTCCATTTAATGATAGAGTGCTGCTGTGCACGTCTAACTTTATGACTCTGTGGGTCAGACAACACCCAGTTCATGATGGGCAGTTCAGGCTGCATGGTGACTTGGTGTCCCATGGTTAAGCGTTCAGTCTCTACTAAGGCCCAGTAACAAGACAAAAGTTGTTTCTCAAAAGGAAAGTAGTTATCTGCAGAGGATGGCAGAGCTTTGCTCCAAAATCCTAAGGGTCTGCACTGTGGTTCACCAATAGGGGTCTGCCAAAGACTCCAAACAGCATCTCTATCTGCCGCTGACACTTCAAGCACCATTGGATCAGATGGATCATATGGCCCAAGTGGCACAGCAGCTTGCACAGCAGCCTGAACTTGTTGCAGAGCCTTCTCTTGTTCTGGGCCCCACTCAAAACTAGCAGGTTTTTGAGTCACTTGATAAATAGGCCAGAGTAGCACACCCAAATGAGGAATATATTGCCTCCAAAATCTGAAGAGACCCACTAGGTGTTGTGCCTCCTTTTCAGTTGTGGGAGCAGCCAGATGCAATAACTTATCCTTCACTTTAGAAGGAATATCTCAACATGCCCCACACCACTGGACCCCTAGAAATTTCACTGAGGTGGCAGGTGCCTGAATTTTTCTGGGATTAATTACCTACTCTCTAGCACGCAAATGTTCTACCAGTAAGTCCAGAGTCATTGACACCTCTTTCTTACTAGGTCCAGTCAGCATAATGTCATCAGTATAATAGACCAGTGTAACATCTTGTGGAAAGGAAAGGTGATCAAGATCCCTGCAGACTAAATTATGACATAGGGCTGGAGAGTTGATGTAGCCCTAAGGTAGGCAAGTGAAGGTGTATTGCTGGCCTTGCCAGCTGAAGGCAAACTGCTTCTGGTGGTCCTTTGAAACAGCTATGGAGAAAAAGGCATTAGCCAGATCAAAAGCTGCATACCAAGTACCAGGAGTTGTATTAATTTTCTCAAGCAGTGAAACTACATCTGGAAAAGCAGCTGCAATCAGAGTCACCACTTGGTTAAGTTTTCGATAATCTACTGTCATTCTCCAAGATCCGTCTGGTTTTTGCACAGGCCAAATAGGCGAGTTGAATGGGGATATGGTGGGAATCACCACCCCATGCATCCTTCAAGTCCTTGATGGTGGCAGTAATCTCTGCAATCCCTCCAGGTGTGCGGTATTGCTTTTTGTTTACTATTTTCCTAGGTAGGGGCAGGTCTAATGGCTTCCACTTGGCTTTTCCTACCATAATAGCCTGTACTCCACTTTTCAGGGATCCAATGTGGGGGTTCTGCCATTTGCTGAGTATATCTATTCCAGTTATGCATTCTGGAACGTGGAAAATCACTACAGGATCGGTTCGGGGACCCACTGGACCTACTGTGAGACAGACACAAGCCAAGACTCCATTAATAACCTGACCTCCATATGCCCCTACTCTGACCGGTGGGCCACAGTGACGTTTTGAGCCTCCTGTAATTAGTGTCAGTTCAGAGCCAGTATCCACTAATCCCTGGAAAGTCTGATTATTTCCTTTTCCCCAATAAACAGTCACTCTCATAAAAGGCCATAGGTCCGTTTGGGGAAGGCTGGGAGAAAGATTAACAGTAAAAATTTTTGGCAGTGTATTGGAGTTCTTGCTCAAGGGGACCCGCCTCCCCTTCATTCAAGGGGTTGCGGGTTTTTTAATTCACTCAAATCTGGGAATTGATTGAGGGATTGTGACTCTCTACTCTGGCTATTCGAGTTAAGACTGCTGTTCACCTGACCTAGAATTCATCCGTTTGTACAGATCAAGTAAATATTTAGTAGATTTCCTATCCAATTCACTCCTAGGGACACCATGACTAAGTAGCCAACACCATAAGTTCATCCGAATCAGACTATTCTGATTACTGCTTTGACACCACTGTCCATTACTGTAACCGTGTCCACCTTGTCTTTGTCGATTGAGTGGAACCTCTTGGCTCCTACTACCCCGGGGTCCAATCAGCCCCATTATAGTTACGTGTCTTAGTTCAGTTAGGGCAGTTCCCACTGTCAAATGTGACTTACATAAAATAGCAATCACAGCAGTCTTACAAGG
>NW_004444027.1:5515780-5565382 GCF_000243295.1 Trichechus manatus latirostris
TGGCAGAGCTTTGCTCCAAAATCCTAAGGGTCTGCACTGTGGTTCACCAATAGGGGTCTGCCAAAGACTCCAAACAGCATCTCTATCTGCCGCTGACACTTCAAGCACCATTGGATCAGATGGATCATATGGCCCAAGTGGCACAGCAGCTTGCACAGCAGCCTGAACTTGTTGCAGAGCCTTCTCTTGTTCTGGGCCCCACTCAAAACTAGCAGGTTTTTGAGTCACTTGATAAATAGGCCAGAGTAGCACACCCAAATGAGGAATATATTGCCTCCAAAATCTGAAGAGACCCACTAGGTGTTGTGCCTCCTTTTCAGTTGTGGGAGCAGCCAGATGCAATAACTTATCCTTCACTTTAGAAGGAATATCTCAACATGCCCCACACCACTGGACCCCTAGAAATTTCACTGAGGTGGCAGGTGCCTGAATTTTTCTGGGATTAATTACCTACTCTCTAGCACGCAAATGTTCTACCAGTAAGTCCAGAGTCATTGACACCTCTTTCTTACTAGGTCCAGTCAGCATAATGTCATCAGTATAATAGACCAGTGTAACATCTTGTGGAAAGGAAAGGTGATCAAGATCCCTGCAGACTAAATTATGACATAGGGCTGGAGAGTTGATGTAGCCCTAAGGTAGGCAAGTGAAGGTGTATTGCTGGCCTTGCCAGCTGAAGGCAAACTGCTTCTGGTGGTCCTTTGAAACAGCTATGGAGAAAAAGGCATTAGCCAGATCAAAAGCTGCATACCAAGTACCAGGAGTTGTATTAATTTTCTCAAGCAGTGAAACTACATCTGGAAAAGCAGCTGCAATCAGAGTCACCACTTGGTTAAGTTTTCGATAATCTACTGTCATTCTCCAAGATCCGTCTGGTTTTTGCACAGGCCAAATAGGCGAGTTGAATGGGGATATGGTGGGAATCACCACCCCATGCATCCTTCAAGTCCTTGATGGTGGCAGTAATCTCTGCAATCCCTCCAGGTGTGCGGTATTGCTTTTTGTTTACTATTTTCCTAGGTAGGGGCAGGTCTAATGGCTTCCACTTGGCTTTTCCTACCATAATAGCCTGTACTCCACTTTTCAGGGATCCAATGTGGGGGTTCTGCCATTTGCTGAGTATATCTATTCCAGTTATGCATTCTGGAACGTGGAAAATCACTACAGGATCGGTTCGGGGACCCACTGGACCTACTGTGAGACAGACACAAGCCAAGACTCCATTAATAACCTGACCTCCATATGCCCCTACTCTGACCGGTGGGCCACAGTGACGTTTTGAGCCTCCTGTAATTAGTGTCAGTTCAGAGCCAGTATCCACTAATCCCTGGAAAGTCTGATTATTTCCTTTTCCCCAATAAACAGTCACTCTCATAAAAGGCCATAGGTCCGTTTGGGGAAGGCTGGGAGAAAGATTAACAGTAAAAATTTTTGGCAGTGTATTGGAGTTCTTGCTCAAGGGGACCCGCCTCCCCTTCATTCAAGGGGTTGCGGGTTTTTTAATTCACTCAAATCTGGGAATTGATTGAGGGATTGTGACTCTCTACTCTGGCTATTCGAGTTAAGACTGCTGTTCACCTGACCTAGAATTCATCCGTTTGTACAGATCAAGTAAATATTTAGTAGATTTCCTATCCAATTCACTCCTAGGGACACCATGACTAAGTAGCCAACACCATAAGTTCATCCGAATCAGACTATTCTGATTACTGCTTTGACACCACTGTCCATTACTGTAACCGTGTCCACCTTGTCTTTGTCGATTGAGTGGAACCTCTTGGCTCCTACTACCCCGGGGTCCAATCAGCCCCATTATAGTTACGTGTCTTAGTTCAGTTAGGGCAGTTCCCACTGTCAAATGTGACTTACATAAAATAGCAATCACAGCAGTCTTACAAGGGTGCTGGAACTCCCTTCACAAATTTGTTCCTCACAGTTGTGGTAATAAGTGTGTCCTCTGGGCACTCCATGTGTGGGTCTGTGGGTCTAACCTGATAAATCCCCTCTAGCATGCCAATTTCCCTAAGCCTTTGGATACCTTCTTCTACAGTATACCAAGGCAGGTCTGGTACTTCAACTTGATTTAGTGTAGGCCACCTTGTAATCCATGCTTCAGCAACCCAACCAAATAAACTATTAGATACTTTCCTAACTTCTCTAGCTGAAACATTAAATGAACAATCTGTGCTTAGTGGACCAATATCAACAAACTCAGACTAATCCATCTTTATGTTCCTTGCACCATTATCCCACACCCTTCATAGCCATTCCCACACATATTCCCCAGGTTTCTGTTTGTATATATTAGAAAAGTTAAGCAGTTCTTTTGGAGCGTAGCGTACCTCCTGGGTCATACTTTGTACTTCACCTTTTGGGGCTCGCTGGGACTTAAGTCTAGTTATAGGTCTAGAAGCCAGAATCGGTAGTGTGGAATTGTTTGGAGAACATTCAGCATCATCTTGTAAAGCATCTGCCTCAGGTGATGCCCCAGGCAATGACTCAGGCAAGTGTTCTTTAGAGGCAGCTGGGCTCAGGCTAATTTCATTAGATGGAAGTGGAGGGGCTAATGGTTTTTCTGGGCAGGGTGGCTTAGCAGACAAATGTGAAGTAATCTCTTCAGATGGGAGTGGTTTTGCTGGCAGGAGTGATTTACTGGAACTTAGCAGCTCAGTGTTCCCAGCTTCCTGATTATCTGCCCATATGTCCCCATCCCAAGTTTCAGGATCCCATTTATTCCCAATCAATGCCCTTACTTTAACTTCAGACACCTCTTGAGGTTGGCAATTGAGCTGGCATTGTAATTCAGCCACTCTTACAATAAGACTCTGGGTTTTGTTTTCTGCAATTTCGGCTCTGTTACTACAAGAAATAAGGCTTTCTTTCAAAGCACAAGTGCAAGCCTTGAGGTTATTTATGCGGCACTTGAGCTTTGACTCTGACCCCTGAGTGCATCTCTTTCTTTCACCAGTTTGTGTAGTGAAAGTAGGACCAACCAACCAGCTTCCTTATACTTCTCATTCTGACAAAACTGTAGAAAGATATCACACATGTGTTCACCCCAAGCCTCACCTTTCATTGATACCTGATCTACTGGTGGTGATATTTTGTGTATTTGTATTGCCACTTCACACTATGGATTAGCAGTGCCCTCTTTACTGCTGGAAATAGAGTCATCAACATCTTTAAGACTAACCAGACTTGAGAACCAATTTAGAAAACTCATCCTTATGATTTTGTTTCTCTAGAACAACTGTCAGTACCAAATGTCTTAGGCTGGGTTCTCTAGAGAAGCAAAACCAGTAGAGAAAGATTTGTATCAAAGAAACAGCTCACGTAATTGTAGAAACTGTAACGTCCCAAGTCCACAGATTAAGATAGATGCTTCTCCCAATTAATGTAGCTGCAGGGGCTGGTGAACCCAAGATCTTCGGCTCAGAAAGTAGGGCTCCCACTCACAGCTGTGAAAATTGACGAATCCCAGGATCAGCAGATAAGCTGATAGCTCAAGTCCCAAGAACCAGAGGTCAGATAAACATGAGGCAGCTGCAGGATCCACAGTGAGCAAAACCCCAGAATGTCTGCTTATATTCAGATACAGACCACATCCCCAAGGATGCAACTGACTGACTACTCACAGCATATTCAATCATGGGAGTGATCACATATAAACACTGAGAGAATCATGGCCTAGCCAAGTTGACACACAGTCTTAATCATCACAGCCTCCAAAGGTCCCAGGTCCATAACCAGGTCTTACATTGTTACTTCAGCTCTCCTGTCTCTTGGCAATATTGGAGGTATCTCAGATTCGGTCCTAAGGCTCTGTCTGTGTTCTTGTATCTCCCTGGACCCATAGCTTCCAATAAATCATAATCCTAGGAAGAGTCAACAAGTTTTTTGTTTCAATAGTTTTTTTTAAATTGCATTTTGGATGAAGATTTACAGAACAAACTAGTGTCTCATTAAACAATTAGTACACGTATTGTTTTGTGACATTGGTTGCCAACCCCACGACTTGCCATACTGTCCCCTTCTTGACCTTGGGTTCCCTATTACCAGCTTTCCTGTCCCCTCCTGCCTTCTAGTCCTTGTTCCTGGGCTGTGTGCCATTTAGTCTTGTTTTGTTTCATGGGCCTGTCTAATCTTTGGCTGAAGGGTGAGCCTCAGGAGTGACTTCATTACTGAGTTAAAAGGGTGTCCAGGAGCCATACTCTCAGAGTTTCTCCAGTCTCTGTCAGACCAGTAAGTCTGGTCTTTTTTTTTTTTTTTTTTTAATAGGTTAGAATTTTTCTCCAGCTCTGTCCAGGACCTTCTATTGTGATCCCTGTAAGAGCAGTTGGTGCTGGTAACTGGGCACCATCTAGTTGTGCTGGACTCCGTCTGGTGGAGGCTGTAGTATTTGTGGCCCATTAGTCCCTTGTGTCTCTGGTTTTCTTCACTCTTCCTTCAACAACAGTTTTTTAAAATCTTCCTTTTGTGGTGTGTTTAGAGGGTGTAGGCGTGAAGGTGGGGGAGCTTGAGTGTGTCTGGCTCCAGTTTCTGGAGATAAGAAGTCCAGGGTGTGACTATGGGAGTAAGTGACCAAGATGGAGCAGAGGAGATGGTCATGGAGATGAGGCTATCAGGTAATTGAGAGACCAAGGTATTGCATGGATTTTTAGCATGGATCCTGAGGTTGCTGAGGATGGCTGCAGGAACTGGTTTGCAGAAGAAGACTGGGACCATGTGTTGCAGTCTTCAGTGAATGAGGGAGAACGATTGAGAGGTTGGTAAATACGGTTGCAACAAGAATGGGGGAAGGACCATGGTTTCAGGGGACATCTAGGTCAATTGGCATAACAAAGTTTATTAAGAAAATGTTCTGCATCCCTCTTTGGTGAGTGGTGTCTGGGGTCTCAAAAGCTAGCGTACGGCTATCTGAGATACATCAATTGTTCCCAACCCACCTGGAGCAAAGGAGAATGAAGAAAACCCAAGACACAAGGACAATATTAGCCCAAGAGACAAAAGGGGCCACATAAACCAGACACTCCATCAGCCTGAGATCAGAAGAACTAGATGGTGCCTGGCTATAACCAATGACCACCATGACAGGGAACACAATAGACAGTCCCCGACAGAGCAGGAGAAAAGTGAGGTATAGAACTCAAATTCTAGTGAAAAGACCAGACTTAATGGCTTGATTAAGACTGGAGGGACCCCAGAAGACATGGCCCCCGGACTCTTCATTAGCCCAGAGCTGAAACCATTCCTGAAGCCAACTCTTCAGCCAGAGATTAGACTGCATTATGCGACCTAAAATGATACTTGTGAAGAGAGTGCTTCTTAGCTCAAGTAGATACATGAGACTAAAGGGGCAGCTCCTGTCCAGAAGCCAGATGAGAAGGCAGGAAGGGACAGGAGCTGGTTGAATGGACATGGGAAATCTGGAGTGGAAGGGAGGCGTGTGCTGTCACATTATGGGGAGAGCAGCTAGGGTCACATAGCAATGTGTGTATAAATTTTTGTATGAGAAATTGACTTGAACTGTAAACTTTCACTTAAAGCACAATTAAAAAAAAACAAAACAAAAGGCGGGAGGGTGATAGACATGGATGGGGTGCTCCTCAAAGGAGCAGAGCACATGGGACAATCCCTAGAATCTAGTAGGTGCTCAATTCATTTATTAAATCGAAATTCTCTATTTTAGAGTCATTAGTAGGTTAGAGTCTAACCATTAGACAACAAAGAGATACAGTTAAAATGTACACGCTCTACTTGAAAGTGAGCTTTTTGCCCTATCCCATTTGCTTATCACCATGGATTCATTTATAGATTAACATCTTTATTTCTGAATGAATGAGACATAGGAAAATTTGTAAGGTAGGAGAAAATACAGTAGTTTAGCTTGGGAATATAAGCTCTATGCTGGGAAACAGCTGTAAATGAGGCTAGGGAAAAGGTTGTCAGCACCAAAACCAACTTCATCTACTTCACAGTTTTAGTCCAGGCCACCCTTCACCCATCTGAAACAAACAAACAACCACTGAGCAAGGAATTCTGCATTTGCTTAAATTCCTCTTTTTTTGTCTTTCCAATGGTACTAATCCCCTAGTTCTCAGGTTCCAAAGGTTGTCTTCTTTTCTCCCTCTTCTCTGGCTTTCCTCACTTTCCCTAGCCATATCTAAAATAGCAGGAATTATTGATAAACAATATAAATATGTTTAGAGGAGGGGGCAATTAATTCTCTTTTAAAGAATCTCAGGGTTGAAAAAAGGTATCATCTAACTCAGCAATAGGCAAACTTTTTTCTGTAAAGGGCCAAATAGTAAATATTTTAGGTTTTAAGGACAGTAGGTTCTCTGTTGCAACTACTAAACTCCACTGTTTAGCAAAAGCAGCTCTAGATAATACATAGACAAATGGGTGAGACTATGTTCCAATACAGTTTTATTTATGAAAATGGTGGGCTGAATTTATCTCAAGAGCCTTAATTTGCTAACCCCTGATCTAACCCAACAGATGATAAAACAGAGGCCTAAGTAACTTGAAGCAAAGTCAGAATTAAAAGCCCAGTTTCTTTGAGTCTTAGAGAAGAGCTCTTTCTATTACAGCAGGGGTTCTCAAATTTTACTTTGCATAAAAAAATCACCGGGGGTGGAGGTGCTCTATGAAAAGCATAGTATCAGGCCCAGAGATTCTGATTCAGTAGGTCTCAGGTAGGACCCAAGAATCTGAATTTTAAAGCACAAATGATTCTGATGCATATGGCCCAAAGACCATACTTTGAAAAACATTGCCTCACATCACAGATTTTTTAATTCCTAGGCAATAAGTAAATCTTATGGATCACAAATAGATAAATAAGCAGGATAAATAAATTGTTTTTAATGTTCCCCTGGATTTTTTTTTTCCTTCCGCTTTACCCCAGAATCCATTTATTCTGCAGCAGCTTGCCTGTGCCATGAGGTGGGCAAGTGGGAAGTATGTAGATACCTGCTAGCAAGGCTTGTAGGCAGGGTACAACTTTAGGGAGGTAATGCCCCCTTTTAAGTCAGCTTTCCTAATGAGCGTCACTTGTTGACTGACTGGAGGGGAGGAGCTCATTATATGCTTTTGGCCCAGAGCCTTCTTTTGTAGAATGTAAATGAATGGATGCCTTAAGGCTTCCATGATCATCTCAGTGGAAAAAAGTGGAAAGATCATCAAAGTAATGGCTTAGTTCACACATCTTATTGAAGAGGGTCAGATTAGCTGGAAGGAAGTTTATGGAGGCTGTTTTGCACAGAATTTCACACTTGATCTCTTCCTTTCTTCCTCAATCTGTTACCCCTGCCCAGCCCACCTTGATCCCTTGAATGGGGACATTGTTTGCTCCAAGTCATCCAAAACAAAGCCTCTGTTCTTTTGAGCAATACCCTCCTGCCACCCCCCTAAGATGCTTAAGAAATATAACCCCTAGGAGAACAACAGAAGGTTAAGAATATTATGTCCGGAATCCCTATTCCTGTAAAGGGGCTGGCCTAACCCAGAAACTTCATTTCTTAATATTATTCCTGTTTCAAACCCCATACCACCCTACAGTACCTTTTTCTCATAGCTAACTCTTCATCATGTGGTAAGAACTCTAGAATGGAAACTATAGAGCCAAGCCTACATATTTGAAGTTCACGTTAAGTTGGAGAGTAAGTTGGATTTATAGAACACATCTCCAAAATGCCTTCCTGGACTATCCCCAGCTGACACCCTAAGGAAGGAGAAGAGGCTTAGGGCAAAGATCAGATTTAGATACTTTAGTTGGATGATTTCTATATAAAAAGCCACCTTCTTTTGTCATAAAAACAAACTATGCAGAAGTACAAAAAATAACATACTCTTCATCCCCATGCCACTGTTTCTATAGCCCGCAGGTACTAGAAAAGAGAGAAGTCTTAGCTTGTCTTTCTGGAAGCCTTTGCTCCTGCTGTCTATCCGCAACACCTAGGATTCCTACTAGGCCCCTGGACAATTTCTGAGTTGACATTGTATTGATTCAAAAACCTCTGTTTTTATCTATTTCAGATACCCTTACTGTCCAAATGAGGAAATAGGGACCTTGAGAGGTAAATGACTTGCCAAGATAATACTGCCATACATAGACTCCAATAGTGTTGTTTTTTTTTTTTTGTGATTTGATGTTTTTCTAGAATGGCTCATAGCAAAAGTTTTAAGACCATAGGACTCCCTTTAATGTAGAGAGTGAGCTTTGATAAGGAGGGAGAAGGTGGGATGGGGCTGTTAAGAGACACTGAGAAATGCCCTCTTAACAGTTTAGCCCAGGTTAGCTTGGAGAGGGCTGCAGCTGTGAGAGGAGGCAGAAACCAATGTTGCCCCTTCTCTCTGCTGCTTTCTTTCTTTCCTTGTGGTTCTTTCTATCCATCTTTCCATCTTTCTGCCTCTCTGCCTCTTTCTCTTTGCTATTGCTTTCTCTGTAGCTCTTTTTAGACCAGGAGTCCTTACCTTATACCTTATAGGTCCCTTGGGTACATAAATATATGTCTATTTCATGGAAAAGCATTCATAGTTTCTCATATTCTCATAGTGGAATGATGAGAAAAAGGTTCAGAACGATTATTCTACCCTTTGCCCCGATTTTCCTCCATTCTGACCCTCTCTCTGCCCCTTCAGATTTTGACTCTTACACTGTTACTGTTCAGTTTTGCACTCCAACCACTCTTTCTCCTCCCAGCCAAAGTCTTTCCTTTTCTCTTCCCTCATGCACTCCTTCTCCATTCATCTTTGGTCTCCTGTCCCATGCTATCATTCTTTTTCTTTCTATGAATTGAACATAATATCAAACTGAATACTAATAATTGTTATGTTGAACAGTATTCAGTAAATAAAGGATTAACCAAAAACCAGATCAAACCAATTGCCTTAAAGTTGATTCTGATTTATGGCGACCCTGTGTGTGCAGAGTAGAACACATAGGGTTTTCAAGGCAGATCTTTCAGAAGCAGATCGCCAGGCCTTCCTTCCGAGTTACCTCCAGGTGCGTCCAAACCACTGACATTTTGGTTAGCAGTGGAGCGCTTAAATTTCTGTGTCACTCAGGGACTCTTAGCAACCCTGTAGGACAGAGTAGAGCTGCCCCACAGGGTTTCCAAGGCTGTAAATCTTTATGGAAGCAGACTGCCACATCTTTCTCCTGCAGGGCAGCTGGTGAGTTAGAATTGCTGGCCTTTTGGTTAGCAGCCAAGTGCTTAACCACTGTGCCATCAGGGCTCCTTAAATAAAGGATTAGGTTCTCTAATTAGTTTCCAAATTCTAAAAGCCACTGAATTGAGTGTTTTTCTCTAAAAATTTTTCATGTAGGGAAGTTTTAGGCTGCTTTTTACTTGCCTGTGACCCTCAGTTGATTTTCCCCCTATGAATTCCTAGCTGTGAATGGTAAATTTCCTGATATTGGTTTAGTTAGACATCATGGCTCCTTCTAGTGTCACATTTTTAGATTGCATACTACTGTCAGGGATGAAGAAAGTCAGTAAAAAGGCAAGAAACCTAATGAGATTTGAAGCCATGAATAGGATTCATTTTTAGCACGTTGCTGCGATGTCAGAACAGGTGGCTGCAGAGAGGCAAAGGAAACAAGGAAGGATCTGACACTGTATCATCTGAGAAATATGTGACTATTCGTGATTTACCTCAACAATTACATAGAGCAGACCTTTGATATTCACCAGTGCTGATTACAATCTCACTTTTTATTATTCTGAAATTTCAGTATGTTAATATTCCAGTGTACTGTGTTATTTTTCAGTGCTGAAGTACTAGTATTTGTTTGGCATAATGTTGCCATTGTGGTATTTTTGAAAATCTGAAACACATCTTGAGATGTATTTTGTTGGACACCACATTAAATTTTCAAGTGGAGGAAAGGTGTACTCTCTAGAAAACGTTCTTTCATGTTTCCAAAATGTTCAGGAAGATAAAGAACATAATTGATGAAGAATCTCTTGGAAGAATGAGTCTTAGTTTTCCAATGAGTCTTAGTTTTGAATAAGCAGAATATGAATAAGATTACTGAAATTGATACAGATAACTCTATGTTAGACTCTTGAGCTATACATGATAAAAGCAAAGAAGATAACAACCCAGACAGAAGCTATAATTCAAAGTCAGTAAAATATTTGCAGTCCCTAAAAAAACACACACACACAAAGTTGTTCGAAAAAGATTTTTTTTCAAAGTTATAAAACAAAACAGAAAATTGTATTATTTGAAGATGGATTCAGAGAAAAATATTTGGAGACAGCTTATAACTATCATTTTCTCACTGTTCCTTTGTCCAGTGTAGAGTCAAAAAAGGCTTTTTCAGCAACTGGGAAACTGTGCACAAAATACGCTCATTACTGAACAATGATACTATTGGAGCATTTGTTTTTTAACATTTACTTTTTTTAAACAGCTGAAATTATTTCATGTTCAATTTTTCATGATTATTTCCATTTTTGTTACTTTAAAATAATAAAATACCATTTACTATATATATATTGCTTGATGTTTATAATTTTTAGTTGTATTCATAAGTTTTGAAATCAAAATATATTAAAGTTTTATTCAACTGATATTTAATTTTGTAAATTCTGAATGTTTAGAAAAAATAAAATATGTAATATATGCTAAGCACAGTTCTAAATGCTTGGCACATATTAATTTATTAAAGCCTCACAACAATTTTATTATCATCTGCATTTCATAGAAGAGGAAAGTATAGGAAGATTAAGTAAATTTCCTAAGGTTACATAGCTAGTGTATGGTAGAGCTGGGATTTAAAGTATACAAGCTAGCTCAAAATTGGTGCTCTTAAACACATTATACTGGCTCTCTCAACACTGAAATATTAGTATTTCTGTATTACATGAAATAAACATCAGTATTTTTGCATTGCACCAGGCTTATAATTACCAGTTTAAGAGAAATATAGTCTAAGAACATCAAAAATTCCCAATTCACGTGAGATATAGTTTACAGATCATCAGTTAGGAACACTCAATACTTAAAAGATTTGTTTCCAAATTATATCAAAACCAAAACTCACTGCCATCGAGTCAACTAGGTTTCCAAGGCTGTAATCTTTACGGAAGCAGTCTGCCATATCTTTCTCCGGTGGAACAACTGGGGGGTTTGAACTGTTGACCTTTCAGTTAGCAGCTAAGCACTTAATCACTGCACCACCAGGGCTCCTTTTCCAAATTATACAGGCAAGTACATAAGAGCATGCAGAGTAACAGTAATCTCATTTACATCTCACAACAACTCTATGATGTAGGGATTATCAACCCTGTCAGACATGATCCCTAGGTACTGCTCATAATATGTGAAATCTGAGAATGTCACTTGTGTGATGTATAATCTGTACCTGATAATCTTTCACATAACTGAGGGTTGTGTATTTGTATTACCACTGTGTTCAGTGAATATAGTAAGAGAAAAGGGTACAATAATGGAACAGAAAGTGGGGAAAAGCCATGCCTGTGCCCACAGGGCATGAGCTCTAATAAAACATTTTCCCTTTAGGTAACAGCAAAAAGTTACATTTATACTCAGGGATTAAATGATAACCCATTTGGGATGCCTCTTGTCTACTTTGGGAGAGACATATATAGGGTTTCCCAGTATTATCGCATATTTTCCTTCTAAACTCTCTCTCCTTTCTTCCACTCTAAACCACAAATATCCCTCTTTAGGTTTCTCTTGACCCTCATGTCTCCCCTTCATCTTTCCTCTCCCACATACCTCTCCACATCTCTATTCACCCCATCAAATGTCATCATCCAATCTCTATTTCAACTCTTCCCTCCTTTTTTTCAATTTTCAAAAACTCCCTAGTCTTCCTTCTCTTCTCATGGGCCTCTGTCATCTTACATATCTTTCTCCTTTTCCTATGCCTTCCTCGCACTTCTCTCCTTAAGTAGAAACTCTATTTGAGGTATGAAGCTCTCCCTAAGATGGGATTTGGGATCTTTGGTCTGAAAATCCTAGTATAACCCTGCCCTAAGATCCAAATAAGATTGATTTGAATGTCTATTGCATGCCTTGGCAAGTCCAGCAATTTGCCCTCATTTCTGTGATTTTCTGACGCTGAGCTCCACCAACAGTGTAGCTCATGGATCTTATCGCCATTCTGTAAGTGCAGTCTGTGTGCTGCACTATATACATCAACCCAGAAACAAGATCTGACTTTTCCCTGTTTTCACCAAAAACCTGCTTACAGGAGACATTTGTGTAGAGAATAGACGTAACTGAACGTTCAGGAGCAGGAGGTGGCTCACAAGGCTTCCAGGCAAACAACTTCAAAATAAACATCAGACATTTCTGTTTTTAAAAGTCTCTCAGCTGGGATACCAGTGACACTTGGTCATTTCATGCACTTATTGAGTTGTCCTCGTGTCCGCTTAATAGTTCTTCTCTCCTTCTCCTATTTCTCCTCACGTGCTTTTTCCCAGGCATCCCCCTCTCCCCGAACTACACATTTATTTTTCTCTATTATATAGTGTAATTCAGCATTCTAGCCACTGTTTTTCAAACTGTGTCATAATACATTAGTGGGTAGTAGAATCAATTTGTGAGGAGTCCTGGTGGCGCAGTGGTTAAGCGCTCGGCTGTTAACCAAAAGGCCCGGAGTTCAAACCCACCAGCTGCTCTGTGGGAGAAAGATGTGGCAGTCTGCTTCCATAAAGATTACAGCCTTGGAAACCCTATGGGTTAGTTCTACTCTGTTCTATAGGGTCGCTATGAGTCGGAATTGACTCAACAGCAGTGGGTTAATGGGAGAATCAATTTAGTGGTTTACAACCAGATTTTCTTTTAGGTAAAAGAATAGAATAGAAAGTGTGCATGGTAAGAATAAGTATTGTTTTGTGAATTGTGTTTCAATCATATTATATACGTGTTACTATATCACCACAGTCCAAAAAAAAAAAATCTGTAAAATACTGTCTAGCCCCTATGGGTGAACTTAGTTAGCTCTAGGCCCACCTTTGCATAGCCATAACCACCAAAGAGCTCAACAGAATAAATGGTTCTCCCTTTGAACATGATCCACTCTTCTTAAAAGGCTGTTTGTGGTGTGATTTTAAAATACACCTTACATGAGATTCCATTTTGTGAATCACTCTGCCAGTTTCTGAATATGATTGTAATAAAGCAGACCATTTTGGTGGTACCTACTTTGCAACTTATTTGATGTTGCTGTTTGACTCAGGAACTTTGTGATATAATTATTTAATTCAGCAGGCCCAAATGAAAAATTATTATTGTTTGTTTTGTTACTAAGTAATATGCAGAACTGACATCCATCCAGTAGGGAGTCATCAGTAGAGTGAGTCTCAGGGAAGGAGAGGAGATATCTGTTTCTCACACTATTTGGTAATGTTTCTAAAGTTCAAAATGATGGCTGTTTAGGCCATATCAAAATGCTCCTATATCAAAGCAGCTGCATCAAAATGTCACAAACCTAATAGAATATGGAGTCATGGAGAAACCATTAGGCCGTAATCAAGATGGCCCTGCCCACATGGGGGCAGTATATTTTAACTGCAGGCCAAGTAGTCTGGAGAAAATAAACTTACCAACCCACATCTTTTAAGGAGGATGGAATAGGGTGGAGTGGGATGGGAGTGGAAAAGAACAAACATGTACTGAATACCTACTATAGCACAGGCATTGTATCTCATGTGGCGCTCAAAACAACCCTGTGTGGAAGGGATTATTATTTTCCCTGATTTTGAAGATTTGGAAACAGAAGCTCAAGTTAAATGAACAGATTGTTCCATATTTCTACTGTGAATTTTATAAATGGTCCCACAACAATTCCTGCAGAGCTGAATTAAGGGCAGATATTAATGTGTAAAGAGTGCCAATACTTCACTGGAAATGTGATGAGGTGGAGAATGTTTTATTTCCAGAACTTCTCTTGGGAAAAGTAAAGTAGATAGCCATAAGAAATAGTTGATGAGCTGCTTGGGGTGGGATATAGTTATAACCCTTGGCTACTAGACTGCCTTCTGGAGTGTGGGGAAGAGTCTGGTTAATGCAGAGTTTTGGTTTGCTGAGTTGGTATGCAAGGTTAAAGTTAGAACTGAATTCTTCAGAACAGAGAAAGCTGAAGGTTCCCATCTCTTACTCCCTACAGCCCTACCACTCCACACCATGCAGCACTTAGCCTCCATTTCAAATAAATGCTGAACAAATAGTTAAAGACTATTGGTTTGAAGGCAAGGCAAATCATTAGCCTCCTGAGGTAACTACAATCCAGTCCTGACTCCATCTGCATCTCTCACCTGCCTAAGTCTGGACACACATACTATCCCCTGTCTGGGCAGCATTCATTTCTCCCATATTGCTCTCCCCCAGGAAGGCTTCACTCCTCAATCCACATGACATCCCTGCCCACTCATCTCTGTTGGTCATGAAGTATAAATGAAACAAATCTCCTACAACTACTTTTCTATCACTAGACATTTTGTAAGTTATTGTGCATATAAATTGAGGCTATTTAAAATTTTGCATGATTTTCACTTTGGGTAAATCTTTTCAGTACTTAATAACAGTGTTACTGTAAATTGCTTGTTTTCCTGAACAGAAAACACAAGCCCACCATAGTATAATTCTAACAGGCTTTGTTTTTAACTTTTAGAGTGACAGCTATGTAATTTGTAAATCAAATTTCCGTGTAACAATGTACACATGAGTCTAAAGTATCAGCAATGGTGTTTGGTAAAACAAAATCTGTTGTTGTGTGCAGCTGAGTTGATTTCTACTCATAGTGACCTTATATGACAGAGTATAATCACCCTATAGGATTTCCTAGGCTGTGATCTTCACTGGGTCCTTTCTCCCACGAAGTGGGCTGGTAGATTTGAACCGCCAACCTTTCGGTTAGTAGCTGAGCGCTTAACTATTGCGCCACCAGGGCACCTTAAAAGAAATCTAACCTTTTCCAAATTCCTTTTTAAAATTAAATAATTCAGAACACTGTAGAAAGTCATCAAATCTTTCTTCCACATCCTAGAGTAAAGAAATGAGTGGGAAGATTGAGAAGAGAGAGGGAATCACAGAGGGGGTGGGGATAGAAAAAGAAGTAGAAAGATAAAGAAGGATATGGTAGGAGTAGGGCATGGAGAATGATGTGAGGAAAATAGGGTAAAACAAATGATAAGAGGAAAAGGCAGAGAACAGAGACAAGATGATCGCTATACCACATACCTATAGTGAATTACACAGTTAGAAATTAGACCATCAGTGTGGATGCTTTTAAAGAGACATCTACCCCTTAACTCTGAGGTAGAGTATGAGAGTGAAATCGGGGGAAAACAACCATAGATAAACTGCTTATTCCACCATTTTTGTCAGGGCATACACAGATCTTCTATATCCACAGCTGAAGAAACTTCAAAGAGAAGGTCCACATCTCTTCCTCTAACAAGGTGAGTGTGCTTCCATCTGCCATGCTGTCTGCTTGCTTTGCACATTTCCCCCATATCATAAGCTAACAGCACCCATCATATGCCATCCAAATACAAGAGGAGGCAGCTAAATTAGAATGGTGGAGTGAAAGAGAGCACAGCTTGGCTCTTGTTTTGGAATTTGTGGTAACCCATGGGTCATTTTATATATATATTTTTTCTTTTATTTTAGGTGTAACTTACATATAGTAAAGTGAACAAATCATGACCTTTTTTACATGTAAATAGGCCCATATAAGCACCAACCAGATCAAGATATAGGATGTTTCCTGACTCCAGTAGGCTCTTTTATGTCCCCTGCCAATTAGTATCTCCCCCTAAGTAACCACTTTTTCAGTCTCTTTCACTATATGTTAGTTTTGCCTATTTGATTTATACAGAGAGAGTTATACTAACCAAAAAATAAAAAAATAGTCTCAAAGACAATGATGAGCAAAAGAAGCCAAATACACGAATATATCTTTTGCTCATCAGTCTTTGAGATTTATCCATGTATTGTGTTGTATATAGCAATAATTCATTCATTTTCACTGCTGTATAATATTCCATTTTGTAACTATATCACAATTTATACATTCTGTTGTTGATAAGCATTTGGGTTATTTCTAGCTTTTGGTTATTATGAATAAAACTGTTGTGAACATTCTTGTACATGTCTTTTGGTATCCATAAACACATTTCTGTAGTGCATATAACTAGCAGTGGAATTACTGAGTCAGAGAGTATACAGGTGTTTAGTTTTAGTAGATACTGAATTCCTGGTTATGCTAATCCAAAGTGCCCCAGAGAAAGAAGAATTCTCCATAGATTCTTATTTGTGGTTTGTAGAAGACCCAGTAAGTTACTAGAGAGTGGTAAGTAATGAGAGCCATAAGGAGAAAACTGATGGGAGATAGTGTAAGAAAAGAAGAGGTGGGAAGTGAAAAAGGGGGAAGCGTCAGAGCTCAAGCACATGGAAGGAAAACGTAGCTATGGGAGTTGAGGTCATGGTCAATTAAGAGTGATGGCATTACTGCTGGTGGGAATGCAAAATGGTATAACCATTTTGGAAAACAATATGGTGCTTCCTTAAAAAGCTAGAAATAGAAATACCATACCAAAACCAAACCTGTTGCCATCAAGTCGATTCCGACTCAGAGCAACCCTATAGGACAGAGTAGAACTGCCCCATAGGGTTTCCAAGGAACTGTGAGTAGATTCAAACTGCCAACCTTTTGGTTAGCAGCTGTAGCTCTTAACCACTGTGCCACCAGAAATACCATAGGATCCAGCAATCCCACTCTGAGGAATATATCCTAGAGAAATAAGAGCCATCACACGAATAGACATATGTACATCAATGTTCATTACAGCATTATTCACAATAGCAAAAAGGTGGAAACAACCCAAGTGTTCATCAACAGATGAATGGATAAACAAACTATGGTACATACGCACAATGGAATACTATGCAACACTAAAGAACAATGATGAATCTGCAAAACATCTCACAACGTGGATGAATATGGAGGGCATTATGCTGAGTGAAATAGGTCAATCACAAAAGGAGAAATATTGTTTGAGACCACTACTATAAAGACTCATGAAAAGGTTTAGGAACAAAAAGAAACCATCTTTGATGGGTATGAGGGAGGGGAGAGAAAAACACTAAATAGACAATAGACATGGTAACTTTGGTAAAGGGTAATACCATACACAATACTGGGGAAACCAGCACAATTTGACCAAGGCAAGGTCATGGAATCTCCACAGACACATTCCAACTCCCTAATGGACTGAGTTACTTGGCTGAGGACTGGGTATCATGGTCTTGGGGGACATCTAGCTCAATTGGCATAACATAGTTTATAAAGAAAATGTTCTACAGGTCTTAAAAGCCTGTGAGCGGCCATCTAAGATACTCCACTGGTCTCACCCTGTCTGGAGCAAGGGAGAATGAAGAAAACTAAAGACACAAGGGAAAGATTAGTCCAAAGGACTAATGGACCACAACTACCATGGCCTCCACCAGACCGAGTCCAGTACAACTAGATGGTGCCTGGCTACCACCACTGACTGCTCTGACAGGGATCACAACAGAGGGTCCTGGACAGAGCTGGAGAAAAATGTAGAACAAAATTCTAACTCACAAAAAAATACCAGACTTACTGGCCTGACAGAGACTGGAGAAACCCTGAGAGTATGGCCCCCAGACACCCTTTTATCTCAGCAATGAAGTCACTCCCGAGGTTCACCCTTCAGCCAAAGATTAGGCAGCGCTATACAACAAAATGAGACTAATGAGGCACAACAGCCCAGGGACAAGGACTAGAAGGCAGGAGAGGACAGGAAAGCTGGTAATAGGGAACCCAAGGTCGAGAAGGGAGAGTATTGACATGTTGTGGGGTTGTTAACCAATGTCATAAAACAGTATGTGTACTAACTGTTTAATGAGCAGCTAGTTTGTTTTGTAAACCTTCATCTAAGTACAATAAAAAAAAGGAAAGTGTTCTAAATCCTACTTTGCTGAGTAGCGTCTGGGGTCTTAAAAGCTTGTGAGTGGCCATCTAAGATACTCTCACCTCTTCAGGAGCAAGGGAGAATGAAGAAAACTAAAGACACAAGGGAAAGATTAATCCAAAGGACTAGTGGACCACAAGTACCACGGCCTCCACCAGACTAAGTCCAGCACAACTAGATGGTGCCTGGCTATGACCACCAACTGTTCTGACAGGGATCACAATAGAGGGTCCTGGACAGAGCTTGGAGAAACATGTAGAACGAAATTCTAACTCACCGAAAAAAAAAAAAAAAAAAAAACCCAGACTTACTGGCCTGACAGAGACTGGAGAAACTCCGAGAGTATGGTCCCTGGAGGCCCTTTTAACTCAGTAATGAAGTCACTCCTAAGGCTTACTGTCTTAGTCATCTAGTGCTGCTGTAACAGAAATACCACAAGTGGATGGCTTTAACAAAGAGAAATTTATTCTCTCACAGGCTAGTAGGCTACAAGTCCAAATTCAGGGCGTCAGCCCCAGGGGAACGCTTTCTCTGTTGTCTCTGGAGGAAGGTCTGTGTCATCAATCTTCCCTTGGTCTGGGAGCCTCTCTGCACAGGAACCTCAGGTCCAAAGGACACGCTCTGCTCCTGGGACTGCTTTCTTGGTGGTATGAGGTTCCCATGTCTCTCTGCTCCCTTCTCTCCTTTATATCTCAAAAGAGATTCGCTTAAGACACTACCTAATCTTGCAGACCTCATCAATATAACTGCCACTAAATCCATCTATTACATCATAGTGATAGAGTATACAACACATAAGGAAATCATATCAGATTACAAAATGGTACACAATCGTACAATACTGGGAATCATGACCCAGCCAAGTTGACCCATATTTTTGGGGGACACAATACAATCCATGACATTTACCCTTCAGCCAAAGATTAGACAGGCCCATAAAACAAAATGAGACTAAAGGGGCACACCAGCCCAGAGGCAAGGACGAGAAGGCAGGAGGGGACAGGAAAGCTGGTAATAGGAACCCAAGGTGAAGAAGGGGAGAGTGTTGACATGTCTTGGGTTTGGCAACCAATGTCACAAAACAATATGTGTATTAATTGTGTAATGAGAAACTAATTTGCTCTGTAAACCTTCATCTAAAGTACAATTAAAAAATAGGAAGAAAAAGAGTGATGGCATTGAGGACACTATGGCTGTTTTTGTATAGCTCTTCAGTATTGAATTTTTTCTTGCTGATCTCAAAAGAGAAAAAAATGAGGAAGACAAAGCTTTTTATAAGAGCTTAAAATAGTTCAGAACTATACCATTTGCTTGTAAAAGTAAATTCATTTTCCTGAAGACAAAAAGCAAAAATAAACAACTTCCTGAAATTCTATGACGTGGTGGTGGTGGAACCTTGGTTATGTAGATTAAAATTTAACCAAACAAACATAGACTATGAATTTTTCATGTCTTATTTTTAAAAATGTGTATTTATTAAAATAGTTCTTAATCATTTTAAAGATAGTATTGAAGAATAGGAGCCCTGGTGGAGCAGTGGTTAAGAGCTTGGCTGCTAACCGAAAGGTTGTCTGTTCGAATCCACCAGCTGCTCCTTGGAAACCCTATGGCACAGTTCTACTCTGTCCTATAGGGTCACTATGAGTCGGAATCAACTCGATGACAACGAGTTTGGTTTTTCTTTTTATCGAAGAATAAATTTATAAGAAAATGCTAAAGTAAAACGAGGTATTTTCTTCATTAATTTATAAATTTTCATTTATTAATTCACCCCAAATATATATAAAATCTTAGCAGTTTATCTTCAACTTTCATGGTGACTGGCCGTCATATATCTTGGGATGCCTGTTAATTTCTCAATACTTAGCTGTCTTCTTCTTGATCATCTGGGTCATTTAAGCAAATCATAGCAAGGTTTTGGTTTGACTTTGCAGTCTTCCTATGCTAAAAGGAGAGAAGGTAGCCTTGAATATATATAAATACCTCAGTCAGGAGTAGATGTTTAGCCACTGCCTGAGATTTCCTAGTAGAGAGGACTTTGGGCATCCAGCAAATTGGAATCCTTTAGAAAAGGATTCAGGATATCATACTGAACTTGCTCATTACTCAGTTCTAATTTCTGTTCTGCTGCCTGGTTGACTTGGTGAGCTTCTGAACTTAGCTTTTTGTTAGACTATCTTGGGATTCCGTTAAAATGGATACTCTCCCAAGATAATGCTCTCTAGTTTTTTTTTTTTTTTGTGGTTTGGAATTCATCCCTTCATCTATTCAGTCAAATGCCATCTATTCAGTTGAGTGCCTACTATGTGCCGGAACAGTTTCTGGGCACAAAGATATAGTAAATAAAATAGATTGATAAGACCCCGGCTGTCTCAATGAGCTTCCATTTTAGTAGCGCAAGACAGACAAAATCAAAGAAATAAACCTTGAAATTATCAGCAAGTGATAAGAGGTACACAGAGAATTAAAATAAAGTGATGGAATAGTGAGTGAATAGGTGACTTATATTGGATGATCTAAGGAGGTGACATTTAGGCTGACTTCTGAATGAGGCCACCATGCAAAGATGTGGAGGAAGAGCATTCCAGGCAGAGGCACAACTGCTGCAAAGGCTCTAAGGCAATACTGAACTTGACATATTTGAGGAATAGAAACAAGGCCAATTTGCCCAGGGCACAGTGAGTGAACAGAGAGAGTGGATATGAGATAAGTTTGAAAGATTAGCCAGGGGCCAGATCATAGAGGACTTTGTGGCTCAGAGGAAAGGTTTGGAATTTTTTTTCAAAGTGCAACAGTAAATCATTGGAAAACTTAAAGCAGAGGAATAATTTGACCTGGTATATATTGTTTAAAGGTCACTCTAGTGGTTTGGTGAAGACGGGACAAAATTGGAATCAGTTAGGTTGATACTGCAATGGTAAAACAAAAAATGATGGTGGCTTGGACCAGAGTGGTAGCTGTAAAGATGGAGAGAAGAGAATGGATTTGAGGTGCATTTTGGAGGTACAAGAGATAAGGAAGATGAAGGCAAGATGTGAAGGAAAATTCTTAGACTTTTGGCTTAAGCAACTGAATGGATCATAGTGCCTTTTTCTGAGATAGGGACACCTGGGAGAGGAGCAGATTTTGATTGGGAGATGCGGGTGGAATCAAGAGTTCTGTTTTGAGCAAGTTCATTTGAGATGCCTGTGAAACAACTCAAGTGTTATTCTGGAGTTCTGGGTAGAGGTAAGGGTGGAAAATATAGATTTGGGGAGCCATGGAGAATTAAAGTGAATTCCCTAATGCTCTTTGTTAAACTGCTATTGCCTCTGTCTTCCTCTGCTTCCATCCTTCTTCTCTTTCCAATTCCCTTGAACCTCACTCTCCTAAGCTCATGCAGCCACTTTTCTCAGCCTATTGGCTCTTTGTCTCTGCATATATGAGGACCTTAGATGACCAAAGTCCTTCTTGATCCTGATCATTGTTTTCATTTAGAATTGGGCTACCTGTACATCCTATACCCAGTCTGAGATACACCTAAATACCTACCTGCACTTCTGGTTCTTGCAGCAAATGTAGACATAAATACAGATTAAGAAAAGTTCACTGAATTTAAAAGTTTGTCTTTCAAAATACCAGATAATATCAATTTTCAATGACCTGTGCCCTATTTCTCAGATGGAAAAATTAAATCATAGGTGGATCTAGGTTTTCATGCAGAGTTCATCAGTGGCAGAGGCAGAATCTAAGTCTTCCAGTTCAGTATCTCATGCACTGGAGAGCTGAACCATAGAGCCACTACAGCACACCCTTTTATCTCCAACTTGACCTACTAACTGCAAGTACACTGCCTGTTGCTATCATTTGGACCAGAGGAGAGAGACATGAACTTAGAGTCCAGAGCCTAGACATTGAGTACTGGCTCTGACACTCAGAACCAGAAGAAAGGAAAATAACAATTAATGAGCACTTTTATGTGGCACACCAATCCTGTGAAATGATTCTTATTATCCCTGTTTTATAGATGAAGAGCAGTGATTGGTGGAATAATTTCTTCAAGTTTGGGAATCAAACCCAGATCTGTCTGATTCTATTATCCTACATTGCTTCTCCTTGCCATGGGATCTTGGGCAAGTCTTTAAACCTCTCTGGGCTGGGATTTCATTTATTAAGTGGGGTTTTAAAATAACTTGATTTCTCGGTCTCATCTAGCTGTAATATTTCTGGATTCTAAATGTGTTTATTTACCTTTTTAGTTTACTAAGCAAGAGTTTTGAATCGTACTGTAACTGAAATGCTATAGCCAGATTATGATTTCCACTCCTTTGTGGCTAGGGAGAAGAACGACCTCGCATTTGGAGTGTCTAGCACAAAGATTTGTTGCCTGACACTGTGAGCACAGAGGTGAAAGGCCCCTTAGAAATATAAAGGAGTCTGTCGTACCTTCTTTTCTCCCTTGTTTACAGCTCTTGATTTCCTCTTTTCTTTCTTATTTCTGGAAAATACTTCTCATTTTCTAAATCCTTGTGCTTTGAAAACCAGGTTTGCCAGGGGAATGTAAAAGGGGACACAGGGTTAAATACAGAACTGAGTACGTTCATTGATAGCTGCAGATGCCTTGTACTGTCACCCCAGACCTCGTCATCTTGGCTCCATCGTGAGAGCAGAGGCTTGGCATTCCAGAATCACCCTTTAGACTTTGCCAACAGCAACGGGCAAGGGGCAAAGCCCTCTTACCCAGGAGCTCTTTCTTAGTTGATATTTGCCTGTCTGGATCCAGAAGAGCATTCTGATGGCAGAGAGGAAAAGCAGCACCAGTTCAGTGATGTTTTGGTCAAAACCTATCTTCAGTGAAAAAGTCATCTTGGAGTTATAATCTTATACCCTTTTGGTAGGTATCCATTTAGTATAACATGTTTAAAAATCTAGCAAATTAAGGCTTTTCTCTTAGTATAATTGGTCTGTTATTTCTCCGGGTAAAATTTATTTTCTTAGTAAATTTTATAAAATATTCTACATAAATTTTTAAAAAAGTATTACACCAAATCTGTCACTGGTATAATTTAATTCCTTGGAAATTATAGCTACTCTTGGGAGAGGCACAGTCATAAACCATTCCCAGTCATTTATACCTTAGCATGAATTAGTTTAGCAACACACAAGCCACCACAGTACAACAAACAGACAGCCAGGTAGTGGTTTGTGTGTTGCTGTGATTCTGGAAGCTGTGAACCGATAATTCAAATACCAGTGGGGTCACCCATAGTGGACAGGTTTCAGTGGAGCTTTCAGACTAAGTCAGACTAGGAAGGAAGGCCTGGCAATCTACTTCCAAAAATTAGCCAGTGAAAATCCTATGGATTGTAACAGAATATTGTCCAATATAGTGCTGGAAGATGAATTCCTAGGTTGGAAGGCATTCAGAATACACGGTGGCCGCCACAACAATGGACTTGAGAATACCAATGGCTTTGAAGATGGCACAGGATCAGGCAACGTTTTCTTTTGTTCTGCTGTACGTGGAGTCTCCATGAGCTGAAGCTGAATCAATGGCAACTAACAACAAACAACAATGAATTTGTATATAACATTCTTTCAACAAATAGGTTGTTGTCAGGGGCTATCAAGTTGATTCCGACACATAGCGACCCTGTGTTAAGATAATTTTATGTGGAGGAAAATGGAAGAGTTGAGAGAGATTAAGAGTCAGTAAATGAGGCAGGGAGTTGGAAGGCCTACAAAGAAAAAGAAGAGGTTGTTACTGTTGTTGTTAGTTGCTGTCCAGTCGACTCCGTCTCATCACTGCCTTGTGCATAACAGAATGAAATGCTACCTGATCCTGTGCCATCTTTATGATGGTTGATATATTTGAGTCCATTGTTGTGGCCATAAAAAAGGAGAAAGAGAGATAATCAAATATAAAAGACAAATATTCTACTCTTCAAGATTTTTGCACAGGGTTGATCTCACCTAAATTCCGAAGAGTTTTCTTTCCTTTGTCAATTCAGTTTGCAGTTTTACACTGAGTGTGGACTTGGACATGGATGGTAAGCCAGGAATGCATAAGGGCCCCCAGAAAGTTCCCAGGAATAATGAGGTGACCACAATACCTAATGGCTCTTTGCGGTCTGCCTTGGAACTTGTTGTGGTTTCTTTCATTGGGCTTAGAAAATTGAGAGGAAAACAAAATTGATTTCCAGGCTTACTCCTCAAAGTTCCTTTTTGTTTCCTTTTTACAGCCACATCCTCTTTTAGCATCTCTAACCCTCTTTACTTCGGTTACAACAAGGTAGCACAATATACCTGTTGTTGTTAGTTGCCGTCAACTTGATCCCGACTCATGGCCTAGTTATATTCAACTCCAAGAAGCAGAACATTTTTCCAAAGTCCACTTCCTATTAGAGCATCTCAGTCTTGAGAGGATTTGTCCAGGCAGGACTAGCCTTTCAGCTAAACTGAGTATGAGGTGTGTCTATTGTATGATTTGAGTAGTGCAGCAAGGTTACCACATTAAAAAAAAATCTTTCCTACTCATGCCTAAAATTCCACCATTAACTCATACCTGTTGTTAATACCCTGTGCCTGGAAGGAAAGGACACAGAAAGGAGATGCTGGCAGCTTCCTTCCTAATTTTGCTTGAGGATGGCCCATGACTAGGATCATAGAGTGACTTCTGAATCTACAAACTGAAATGTCTTACAGTTCTCCCATAAATGCTGACAGAATTCACTGTAAGATCTCAAGGCTTTGGGGTAGGGGAGAGAAGATCGAAGAGGTTTTCAGTGACTATTTTTCAGAGGGCATATTAACAGCAATGGACTGGGTTTGACCAAATCTAGGCTAAGTCATGGCATTTAATATATGCTCAATTGATTGTCTTTGTTCGTATTCAGTATGCTGTATCATTTATGTTCATGTAAAAGCACATAAAATAAAACTGCATACTGGCATCCCGCTATTTCACTTTGTCTTTATTGGACCAGATTTATTATTATCATAGTGATTTGGTAGCTTTGCTAAAGTTGTGCTGAGTATTCAAATGGTAACTAGTAAGCACTTGTCTGTCCCTTCGCCTATCACTTACTCTAATCTCTCTTCTACCCATCTATCTCCCATTCTCTTCCACTCTTCTCCCATCAACCAGTTCATATATACATACTCCACAGCAATCTATGCACACTGTTCCCTTCTGAGAATGGCTGTTTGTGAACATTTATGAGTATCAAATGTAGACACATTTTTACCACCCTTGGGCCAGGCCCTATCCCTAATTCCAGGATTACTGGAAATTCCAAACTAGACTCTTTAGGCTCTCCTCCTTTCAATCATCCCTGTTCTGTGCTGCCAGAAAATGTAACCCCACTCTCATTAGGACAGTCTGTCCAGGAAAGCCTGTATTTAGTGTGGCAAAGTAGAAACATCTCTGGACATAGGAGGTTTGGGTTTGGGCCCTTGTTTCACCACTTTCTACTTACAAAAGGGTCTAAAAGATAAATAGGAGTTGACCAAGTTGACAATGCAAACAAGATCTTACCATTGGAGGGAAAAACATATGTGAGGGCCTAAAATCATGAGTAAACATAGCAATGGCAACCTAGATAAAGTGAAGTTACCAGAGGCAGGGTAGTAAGTAAAGTTGGAGAGATAAATAGATGTCAGATCAGGAAAAGCCTTGTGGGCTGTGCAAAACAGCATGAATTTGACCTAGGGAAGGGTTTTGAAGACGATGAAATATTTGAAGTGATTTGCCTGTTAAAAAAATCACTGTAGCCAGTGTGAGGAATGTATTGAACAAAAACAGCATTGAAAGCAGAAAGACCAGTTAGAACATTACTTGGTTTGTCTAAACAAGAGATAATAAGCTCTAGCCCAGGCTCACCACTAACCAGGATTAGATAGAGCCCCCAAGATCCATTTTAAGTAAGAGCAGACTCACCAGGTTCTCTTGGTTTTGTTACCTCCTTTAGCACAACCTTTCCCGGCTCTAACAGGGGCCCAGATGTGTCCTCCACCAGGCTCAGCTGGATACCAAGTCCCTAAACTGGGGAAAAAAAACCCATGTGGGATTAAGTTTAGTGATAAAAATCATCTGTATGTGCCCTGAAAGCTCTACCGTAAATGTTTATCTTCCTGGCAAGGTCTTCTTTAGGAGAATGTCCTAACGAGGAAAATAAAAAAAGTGTGTTTCCCTCCATTCTCAGAAAATTCTGATTTTCTCTGAAGCTGCCTGAGAGCCAAAGAGTGCTATAGTCCTGCTCCTCTCATCGAGGCAGGCTGCGTGAGCCTCTCTCAGCTCTGAAAGAATGCACTTCCTCTGTTATGTTTGGTCTCCTTGCCAATACTCCATCCCTACTGCCCCTGGGTGTTGTGGCTGGACAACTCTGCTTGCTATTGGGCCACCCCACTGCCTGTGGCTTCCCTCTAATGCTGTCGCCCAGTTGGAGGCTCTGCTCCTAACCCACGAGGGCTGCCACCTCTATCTGCTTTTCACAGGGTGCTCCACCAGCTATGGCTCTCTGTTGGCAGCCCCAGTCCTCCTCCGCTTTGAGAATCTGTTAAGCTAATATCTGGGCTCAGTGGTGTGCTGGAGCCCCAAGTCTGTATTCAGTGACCTCACGTTTGTAGCTTGAAATTAGCCATGTTGGGAGATTACACCACAGAAATCTGCAAACACTACAAATCAAAATTTTTATTTCCAGAAAGCCTGTTGTTAAACATTGCTGGTTCTTTCAGACTTTGGCAAGAAAATACTGATCCCAAACTGTTAGGCAGGGCTTCGTTTCTCTCAGACATCTTCTGGGCCCCTATCACCTCAGGAGTCAGGAGACAGTGCTCAGTGAAGTTTTTTAAACCTTTGCATCCCACCCATGTGGTAAGCTAATAGGGATGCCGACTCATTTCAGGAAGACATTTTGCCCTTGTAATACACCCTCCCCAAGCTACTAGGGTTCTTATTAACTTCTTGAACTAAAGCTGAGTTCTTTAATAGGAGGGTATTTGTGTGTGCCCTCCAATAATGGAAATCCCACTTCCTATAATTCCCAATTAGTCTTCTTCTCTGCCATGTTCCTGAGGTTCCAGTGCAAGAAATGCTGCCCCTGTACCCCTACTCCAAAGCATTTGGACATGTCTTCTCCAAGCCTTCCCACAGGAGTCTTCATAGCCTCTAAGCTATCTGATCTTATTAACATCCCTGGGTTTAACTAGAAAGGCCTGAAAGGTGTTAAAGGACAGAAAGTAAAAAAGTTATAATCAGTTTGGTTTCGCTGTGTTCAAGCTCTTAGGATTTTGATACATTTAAGATTGAATACATTATTATTAATTATTATTATTGTTCTTGTCATTCCGTGGGGTGCACTTTTCATAAATTGAACTTTGAATCTCAAACTCTTGCTCCCAAGTAAATATGCTTTTCCTGTTGTGACCAACCAGAGTTTACAGACAAGAAAACTCAAATGGTTCTCTAAAGCCTCGGATTTTTTTTTTATTTTTAGATCACCTTTCTTAATTACTTAGAAGGAAAACTGAAATATTGTGAAGCCATCCAAAATTAGAATTAGTCCTGACAACTTAGAAACGTTTAAAAATTACATAATAAAAATCAAAGGACCTTAAAATATATTAAACTCTAAGCCTATGAGAGGCAGAACTCGAAGGGACTGCCTTGTTTTTCCTCACAAATTTTCCACCTTTGACAGGGAGTAGTCTCAACGCTTTTCTATCGCTCTTTATTAGTGGAAAATATTTTCGTTTCCTTCTTTGGCAGGTTTCTGCCTTTCACAGGTTCCGGCTTTCTCAGGTTTTACTGTATTTTACTGAGATAGGAGCGATACGCAACGAACACTAGCTCGCTGCATTAGCCATAATTTGACTTTCCTCTTAGCTACACCTCTGGAATTTCCTTCAAGTCCATCCTCTCGCAGGGCTCTGGGGTCCCTTTGGAACGATGCCCACCAGGGGTCAGAATAACCTTAGATTTGGGGCTCTGGTTTCCCACAATGCATCAGACTCCGTACTCTGAGACTCTGAATGTTGGGATTTAACCGAGCTTCGGCTGCGGCCGCAGAAGACCAGAGGGTTTGCAGGGAGGGAATCCAGGGAAGACCGAGGCCGGACGGGTGTCAGAGCAGCTGCGGCTGAGGGTGCTGTCGCCCCCTTCCGTGCCCTTTCACTGAGCAGCCTCCCGGGCTCAGCCTTGGCGACCTCTCCACCTGGCGCCGTGGCAAGGTAAGGGAGCTCTTCAGGATCATCCCTTTTGGGGGTGTGGGGTCTTATCTTAGCTGTGCAAATAAGAGAAGTCTTAAGCTGCTAAAATTTAAAGATTGGTTCTTCTCCCTGAAGCGCCAATTTGCTCTGAGCGGTGTATTTTAAAACTCTTTTGTGTGCTGCCCTTTCTCTCCTCCCTCCAGTGTCTGCTGGGCTTTGGGAAGCCTGATTTTGGTGTTTGTGCCAAGGTAATTCCAAGCTTTTGGTTTATTCATTCTGTCTTGTATATGATGGTAAACTCCAAAGTGGGGTTAGGATGTGTGAGAAGTTGTGTGAGTATGGGCTGGGTTTCTTCAGATGTGTGACTGAGTGAGAAATCAGAAAAAAGTTGATGTCTGTGTGGTCTATTTCACAATGTTGGTGGGAGTCCTGACCCACTGTTGTTTCGGGTATACAGAGAGGTCACATCTGCCCAATGCTGGCCTCCATCACTCTATTTAAAAAAAAACAAAAAAAAAAAACTGTTGCCATCTGGTGGATTCCAACTTATAGTGATCCTATAGGACAGGGTAGAATTGCCCCATAAGGTTTCCAAGGAGTAGTTGGTGGATTTGAACTGGTGACTTTTTAGTTAGCAGCCGAGCTCTTAACCACTGCACCACCAGGGCTCCACTCTATCAGGAGGTAGTCTAAGCTAGTGTCTCCTTCAAGTCCTAATGGACCCAAACACACCCCACCCCAAGGCATACTCTCCAGAACACCGCTTCCAGCAGTCCTTGCTGCCACATCCCCACAGCACAGCTCCCCTTAGTTTGGGATCCCACAATCTGAGCTTCTCAAATAGTAAAGTTTCTTCAAGTATAGGGCACCTGGCGCAGTTTAAACTTGGTGTCTGTCCTCCTCAACCTGTTTCTGGGTCACACTGCATGGCTCCATCCAGTCAGTCTCACTTCCTGTTTCCCTAGAGGGACCCTTCATTATATCTCTGAGTCCCAATCTGAAAGCTCCAGGCTGAAATTCTAAGGTAACTCTACCTTTGCCCACTTCTAAAGGCTCAAAAAGCGCTTCCGTCCTCCGACTCCTATCCCCAATGTAAAAGAAAAAATAAATTTCTAAAGGTACATTTTCCTTTAAAAAAACTCTTACCCTATATTATGTCCATTCCAATAAATATCAATTGATTTTACTTGCGAAATCCAAGCTGTTTCCTTTACTGTTTAGTAATAAAGACTTTGGTTAGGAAAACTAAGAGATACTCTAAGTGAACATGACCCTAATTAACAAATAAGCTAATAGTAAAAAGCAGTATGTAGAGAAGGGAAATCAAGCAAGCTCAGTTCTAGAACTTCTCTGCCACATAGAAGGCTGCACTATTAAATTATCTTTATTGGTCCTTCCAAATCTAAAATGCTATGCATGAACACACTGATTCCTTTTAGTGATTTAGATACACCTCTTGACTTGAGATGATCTTCAAAACTAAGAAAATTCTTTCAGACTGTTATTACCTTACCTCTACCCAAGGAAAGAAGGTAAGTTTAGGAGGAATCTAGGATTCTAAATCTTTGTTAAGCTGAAATTCTTAATGGTCCTTAACTCTGTCTCTGGGGGTAATTACTTCCCTCCAGCAGTGTCAGTTTTCTATCAAAATATGAAACTGTGAATTTCTCATTATGTATAAGATTTTCTATTTGGAAAACATTTGTATTTTCTCCATCTAACATTAATATTCATTTAATATCATTGTGTATTTATGAGTAAAAAGATATAAATCTTTAAAAGATTAAAAACAAGAAAAAAATTGTCTTAGCTAGTATACATCAGTGATTCCCATCATAGGGTCCCTGGTTAGTGGGAATGAAACCAAAAGATATAACCAAGATCTATTAAGTCATTAATAGTCACCAACTCTTATAAGAACTAGAGGGCACTCTTTGAAGCTTAAAAGGAGCACTTTCAAGACATGTGAAAGTAAAATAACTTTGCACAGTAGATTGCAAGCATCAGTAAGCTCACAGCCCTGAGAGATTGATATAGGAAAACCACTGACACCCACATAAAGAAATTTAAATACAAATGAATGGGCTCCCTAAAAATAAGCAGATCAAATGTTTCCAACATCAACTGTAAATATATATATTTTAGGTAAATTTAAACAGTTGGCCCACTCCTTTTATGGACTTCAGTGCTCTTACTACTTTGAAAAAGTTCTAAATAAAAAAGTTGAGCTCTAGCCACAGGCTGGAGTTTACAGGAGTTATCAGAAACAGGGGAGTCATCATTTAATAATTTCTTTAGCAGATGTTGATCAAGCACCTGCTAAGTGCAAGAGTGGACTCACTGCTTTAGCCCACTCCTAGTGAAAAATAACCACGTGTATAATCTATTAATGACATCTGTCTCATCAATGCCACACAAGTAGGGGCCCAGGATACTTCTCAGACAATGAGCAAAATCATCTTTCAGAAGAACTGTAAAGACCTGAGTAGCTCAATTTGAAAACACACCATTTATCTTGAAGGAAAAAGGGATAAAGAGACCACCTTCAAATATTTTCCTTTGGATCCATCTTTGTGGTGCCAGTTTAAAGAAAAACAACTTTTCACTAAATGATGCTATTTATTCCAATAATGTTGTTGTTGTGTGCTGTCGAGTTGATTCTGACTTATAGTGACCCTGTACGACAGAGCAGAGCTGTCCCACAGTTTTCTAGGCTGTAATCTTTATGGGAGCAGATTGAGTCGTATAATATGAGGCTAAAGAAACAGTCACTCCAAAGGAGCCAGTTAATCATATGCCAACGACCCCAACTTTCTGATAGTAAAAAAACACCACCCTCATTACTCATATTCATGTATTTGTTCAATAAACATCCTAGCACTGTGTTAGGACTGGAAATACAAAGATGAACAATTTATTCCCTGACTTTCAGAAACTGATCTAGTTGGGGAAATCAACCCACAGATAATTATGATATAGTACGTGCTTGGTACGGTGATAGATACCTGGTCATTGTGTTGTGGGATCCTATTTCAGTCTGGTGAAATTGAGAAAGGCCTTCTCGAAAAGTCAGTGCCTGAAATTAGTATTAAAGGATGACTAGCTTTTAGTCGGAGCCCTGGTGGTGAAGTGGTTAAGTATCTGGCTGCAAACCAAAAGGTCAGCAGTTTAAATCCACCAGCCACTCCTTGGAAACCCTATGAAGCATTGCTATGAGTCAGAATCAACTCGACAGCCAACGATATAGCTTTTAGTCAGAAGTGAGGTGAGAATGCTCCAGGTAGAGAGGGCAAGCATTAACAAAATCATGAAGGAAAAACTGTGGGTCAGTGTTGCCAGAAAACAAAATATGAGGCCTGGATAGGTAAGAAATAAGATTCAAGAGAGAGGTAAGCATCTGATCATAGAAGACCTTGTAAGGGCAAAGGGAGATTTGGAAAACTTTAGCAGGAGATTGACAGGATCAAATCTGCATTTTAAATAGCTTATACTGAAGCCTGAGTGAAGGATCAATTTAAGAGGTGAGGCAGGGAGAGCTGTTAGGGGGCTGTAGCAGTCAGGAGAGAAATGATGAGGGCTTAACATTTGTAGAATGCTTTACTATTTTCAGCTTTCTCATACATTATTTCATTTGCTTTTCATAACTACACTTTGCAGTGGGTAGGCTAAAATTAATATCTTCATTTTGTGAGTGCATAGCTAGGTGCTTTGTGTACATCATCCCCAATCCTTATAAAAAATGCTACAAAATAAGTACTGTTAACCCACTTTACAGAAGCTGATCCTATCAATCTCCTGCTAAAGCTTTCAATGGCTCCCCTTTGCCCTTATAGTTGTGGCACATACAAGGGCAGGGTCAGGACTAGCCACAGCTCCAATGCCTAGTGCAGAACTCATTCTGAATAGCAGGTGAGTCCTCTCCTCTAGAGAATGAGGCAAGACAATCCTTTTGGGCAAATCTACACCTCTGGAAATGCCTCTCAGGAGTCGCTATGGCAATAAGACCACCATGCCCAACTTCCTATACAGCTTTGTCTATGCATTTAAAAGTCCTGTTGAACATCATGTTATGATTAGACTACCAAGGCCTAGGAGCTTGTGACAAATTTGTGATACAGAAGAGTAGGAAATACAATTCAAAAATTAAAACAGACATGTTGTAAAACCCAGCCCAAGCAAAGAATCCTGGCTGGATTCCTAAATGACAGAGCACAGAAATGTAAAGCTAGGCAGTACTAGAGATATCATTTAGTTCAACCACCTCTTTTCACAGATGAGAACACTAAGGCCTAGAGTTATTAAGTGACTTCGCGAGGGTCACTGAACAAGTTCAGGCAAAGGGAGAGTGAAATGCTAAGCTAAAACCTGTTTTCATCTGCCACAAAACTAGTGCCTGGTACTAACATGGAATCTCTTTGGGCTGACAGACAAAGGTGTGCTCTGGCTTTCTTTTTAAGTAGAAGGAGAAACTTAAGTTTTCCATTTTTATTAGTCTTGCTGCAGCAAATTCATAGGATTACAGTTACTGAAGAAAGTTGCGTGCTTAGAATTTGGTGTCCAGTTGCTGAATTTGTCCAGGTATCGAGGTGGGAAAATGGCTATAAGTTAGAGTTAATTCATTCATTATCAAATATCTGAGGGCCTACCATGTGCCAAATATCCTCTTCAATTCCAATTTTTCTATCTAGTAACAGCTATCTGCCAGTTTGATTCTCGATGCTCTGCCAGTTACCCTTGCACATAAACTCCTAAGTTATATAAACCTTCACTGACTCCTGGAAAGAGTTAATAGGGGAAAAGGCAGAGTTGGAGGGGAGGTGATATGAGGTGAAGTGGGAGGTTGCCAAATGCCAGAGAGAGTTGTGATTCCAATGAGCAAGCCACCCAATGCTGAAGGATTCTAATTAGAACATATGTCTAGTAGCTTGCAGATAGCAGAAGGATCATGTAAGTTGCCCCTGGCACAGAACAAGTATAGGGCTGTCCAGTTCTTAACTACTGCATGAAGGATCAGAGTGATACACACAGCAAAAACAAACAAACAAACAAAAACTCACTGCCATCGAGTTGGTTCCGACTCATGGCAACCCTATGGGAAAGAGTAGAACTTCCCCATAGGGTTTCCAAGGCTGTAAATCTTTACACAAGCAGACTGCCACATCTTTCTACCGTGAGATACACACAGCAGAGACCTCAAAAGATAGACAGAATGAATATCGAGACAAGCAGAGGCACAAAGAGAGTCCCAAAGAAAAGAGAAAGATGTGGAAAAGAATGGAATCTGGAAAAAAAATTATATTTTCAGGGAATGACATCGCCATCTTGTGGCCTTTAAGGATAAAGCCAGGTTGGCTTTCCACAATTACGTGCATAAGGGTGGATATAGCATCTTTTGTTTTTAATCTCATATTTGGAACCTGCCTCCTTCTAAAACATCTAAGGTATATGATACACATAAAACATAATTTAAAAAATAAGGCACTAGGGTGGTTTAGTAAAACAAACACCAGATTTGAAACCACTTATCAAAGCTCTGTGACCTTGGACAAATTACTTAACGTGTCAGAGTGTTATATTTCCTCAGCTATAAAATGCAGGTAATAACAACCTTACAGAGTTGTGAGAATTAGAAATCCATTAATATATTCATTCAACAACCACTGTCAACTAAGTGCTAGGCACTGTGTATGAAACAGGAGAGAAAAAGATGAATAAGACATGATTTTTGCCCTTGAAAGGCTTATGGATGAGATGGAAGGAGACAGATGTGCACAAACAGGTGTAGTAAGGTGGTAAAGGGGTTACGCTGGGAATGTGTATGGGGAGCAGAGGAGGCACTAAGAAGGAAGGGCACATCAAGAAAAGCACAGTGCCTGGCATATAGTAGGCACACAGAATGTGGTAACTATTTTTTAAATTATAAAACATAAAAATTATCATAGCAGTAAAGCAGAAATAGATCCTACTAGGCACCTAAATTACAGTTTTGGCAAAGAATATTAAATATACCATGGCAAATCTGCTGCAAAAGGCCTCTTTCAAGTGTTAAAAAGCAAAGATGTCACTTTGAAGACTAAGGTGCACCTGACCCAAGCCATGGTATTTTCAATTGCCCCATATGCATGTGAAAGCTGGACAATGACTAAGGAAGATCAGAGAAGAATTGATGCATTTGAATTATGATGTCGGCAAAGAATAGTGAATATACCATGTACCGCCAGAGGAATGAACAAATCTGTCTTGGAAGAAGTATAACCAGAATGCTCCTTAGAAGTGAGGATGGCAAGACTTTGTCTCACGTACTTTGGACATGTTATCAGGAGGGACCACTCCCTGGAAAAGGACATCATGCTTGGTAAAGTAGAGGGTCAGCAAAAGAGAGGAAGACCCTCAGTGAGATGGATTGACACAGTGGCTGCAACGATGGGCTTAAGCATAGCAATGATTGTAAGGATGGCACAGGATCGCTGTGAGTGGGAACCACCTTGACGGCGCCTAACAAGAATAACAACAGGCACCTGAGGTGAGACGATTTGGCATGGAATTTGGCTTTAAGTTTCTTAGAAACCATGATATAAAAGGAAACAGGTTAGGTTACATTATTTCTTATTCTGGCAAGATAAAATACACAGATACAACTATAGAGAAGACTTTTTTTTTCCCCTAGAAATAAACCCAAGGAAGGATTTACCACATGGGTTATCTTGAATACAATTTTGAAGCTATGGACAATATCTATAATAACATTTTATGGACAACTCTGAAAACATCATACAGATGAATGGTTTTTATGCAACAACATTGTTCTTACCTTTGGTGGACATGATCTGGAGTTATCACTGAATGTATAAGGTGTTTTTCTGTTAGAATACTATAGTGTTAGGATTCTGGGAGAGTCACTTTGACCATGTTCCCTCAGGATGAGTCATCGAAGAGAACCTGGAGAAGTGTACATAATTGGAAACCTGACTGAGAAAAGATCTCGCTGTCTGTTGAGCTCTGTCATTTTTACTGTACTCATGAGGTAGAGGATCCCTTGGCAGGAAACAAGAACTAAGTGGCCCAACAGGCATTTAAGCTTTCAAACAAGAATAGAGTAAGTCCTGTGCTAATTTTGACACAAGATAGTAGGCTCCACAGATGATAATGCCTGCCACTTAGGGGTAGACCAGGGATTAAGAAGCAACCAGTGGATATAGTTCAGATAAACTAGACAGGAGGTAGTGTGATGTAATGGAAAGGGCATGGGCTTTGAAGTCAGATAAATCTGATTCAAATCCTAGTTCTGCTACTTACTCTGCGATTGCACAAATTACTTAATTTTTCTGATCCTCAACAGGATATTAATATCTACCTTGCATGAATTATTGTACAGATTATAGATAAGGTGTATAAATAACAATAATAACTGATAATAATTGTTAACAATTGTTGAGGCTTACTTCATATCAGACACTATGCTAAGCACTTTACATATGTTATTTCATTTATTCTTGAAACCAATTCTGTGTGGTACATATTATCTGGCACCTTGTAGGTGCTCAATAAATGGCATATATTAGAACTGTTAGTATCACTTATAATAATAAACCAATTAGGCAAAAGTGAAAGAGGCCATTTTTACCCTGAGAATTAGTGCCTAGAACAGAGTCAGCAAACTACAGCCCATGAGCCAAATCTGGCCTATTATGTTTTTGTACAGTTCATGAGCTAAGAATGATTTTTATATTTTTAAATGATTGGAAAATCAAAGAAGAATAATATTTCATAACATGAAAATTATGTGAAATTCAACTTTTAGTGTATGTAAGTGAAGTTCTTTTGGAATATAGCCATGCCTTTTTCTTTATATATTGTCTGTGGCTGCTTTTGTACTATAAAGGCAGAGTTGAGTAGTTGTGACAGAGATCATATAGCCCGCAAAGTCTAAAATATTTATATCTGGCCCTTTACAGAAAACATTTAGTAACCCTTGGCCTAGAACAAGACCTCCAGGGGCCAAGGTAGCTAGAGAGTAGAAACAGCCCAGTTCAGTGTAAGTTAAGACTACCCAGGAGTGAATATTAAGAGGTGGGATCTAGAAGGAGCAAAAATCCCATCTGCCCTCATGTTTGGGCCAGTGGAAAAGGTATTGTAGGTTGTTCCAGTGTCAACATGGACAGGGTTGAAGAGAGGAAAAGAGCTTAGGCTGGACCATCTACAAGCTCTACTAGCTAAATCATTCTGGGTCTAGAATTCAGTTAAGCAGGCTAAGAAATTTGTGAACTGATTGTTTCTATGCTTTTGTGTTTTGTTTTCTTTTCCCTTTGTGTTTTAGCAAAAATTCTCTTTCAAAAATTCTAATCTTATCAAAGCTAAGCCAAGGGAAAAGTGATTGATTCACACCTAGACCAGGATAAAGTCCAAACTTCTTAACTATTCTGAGCCCTGCAGTGTCTGGTCTGGTCCCTTCTGACTTGTTTAGACTCATCTCCTGACTCCTCCCTACACATATACTCCACTCATGCTATGCAATTTAGAGCACCCTAAAGTAAGCCTGTTTTACACCTCATGCTTTTTTTATACTCTGCTGCTTTCTCTACTTCCCACTGTTCCTCACCTTCCCTGCCGGAAGAAGTCCTTATCCTTCAAGACTCGGCTGAAATGTCACCTTTTCTGTGAGGCCTTCCTTGATTCTTTCTGTCCATCTTGGAAGAGATGATCACTTCTGCCTTTTGCCTGCACTCTGTCTCCTGTCACAGCACGTGTCATTCTGCATTGGCAGTTGTTTACGAGTCTATGAATTCTTTAAAGTTAAGGATGATGTCATAATCTTAGCACCTCACATTGCTCCCGGGACAGGGTAACCTAGAATGTGTGAAGGCTGAGGAGGATCAGAGGACTCCAAAGGGCCAGGAGGAATGAACTTCCTAGCTTAAGAACCTGGGAATGAAATGAAGGGCAGATAAATGAAAACTCAGGAGAGGAAGGCCTGGGGTGGCGGAGCTCCTACCTGGGATTTTTGTTTTTGTTTGGTTTTCCTTTATGAAGGCTAGTGAATAATTCAGTAGGAAACAGCTTCAACTATAAAAGCAAAAAACACTATTCAAACAGGATATTCATGTCATACCTCTCTGAAGATAGATACCACAAGACAACATTGTAATTAAGAGAAGATGTTTCAGAAGAAGCTGAGACAATATGGTCCAAAAGCTTGGCTGATGATAAAACTAAATAAAAGGATAGAAGTTGAAAACTGTAAATAGCTAATGTGTCTAGTAGATGAGGTCTTTCAAATACAGATGTCTTACATGAGCTCTTATCACTCCCAACCGAATATTTGAGTCTTGAGACTGGAAGAGACCTTGTCCAGTAGCCTCTTGGTATTTGCTCAATCCAAGGCTTATATCTGCTCTTAAAAATATTGTTGCTAGTAACTTTGATCTCTCAATCATCACTGAGATTGAAAGACCTTTATTTTATAAGCACGGTTTGAGGTTTTGTTTTTTTACCTCAATTTGTTATCTTACTTCACCATACTGAATCTTATCAGCCACTTTGGGCTCTGTCATACCATTTTATGAAATGTTTATGTGGTTTTTCTCCATCAGCTTGGCAGTTTACTATGCAGAAAAGCTAAGTGTCATATCAGTAAACTTAAAAGTTCCTCTTTTAGATAGTTAATGAGGAATGTCCCGGTATTAATGTCTCCTCATTTATAAGAGGTCTTTTATAAATCAGCTCTTTCACTATAATTCATATTTATTTTCATATTCCATCTTTTCTTCAACTTTTCAGAGTTTCGTAAAACTATGGAATGATTTCTATCATCAGCTCATAGCTTCCAATCAATCCTTCTGTATTTTCCTATTTGGCTTTCTTTATCTCCCATTCTCCATAGCAGATTTTCAAATGGTTTCTACTCTCCTTAAACCTCTCACCATCCCAAGCTCCCCTTGCTCTCAACAAAAGACCTAGCCCTCTACTTTATGGAGAATATAGAGGCCGTCAGACAGTAACACCATCATGTTCCTGCTGCCACCCTGGGACATCTTAATTTTGCATGCATCCTTCCCTCTTTCTATCCCATTCCAGCTGAAGTGGTGTTCATCACCTGATTTAGGGCCAATCTTTAAATCATCGGATTGGCCTGTGCTCTAGACCCTTTCCCTCCTCCCTTTTCAGGGACCTCTCATGATTGATTATTTGCTTCTCTGCATTCTTCTCATTAGCCTTTGCACCTTCTGCCATCTCATCCATCTAAAATAATACTCTCCCCCATCTCGTTCCCCTTCACAATCCAACTTTTTGATTTAGAATTGTTCATATTCACTGATTCTACTTCCTCACCTTCAACTTCTCAACTCACTTCAATCTGGTTTCTACTCCCATCACCCCACTGAAACGTCTCACAAAAGTCACCAATGACATCTTTGCTGCTAAATCCAATGCATATATCTTAGTCCTTATCTTATTTATCTTTCAACAGTATTTGACCTTACTGACCACATCCTTCTCTTTGAAACATGTTCTTATGTTCGCACTGTACTTTCCTGGTTTCCTCCTTTTTCTTTTGCTGTTCTTCTTGGTCTCCTTCTTGAGCTCATCTTCCTGTGTCACTTCTTCAGTGGTAGCTCTGTCCCGGACTCTCTACTCTCACTGTACTCACTCTCCCTAGGATTCTTTTCATTCCAAGTGACAGATCCCAACTTAGCCTGGACAAACCACCACAACCAACAAAAATAACAACAACGGAAATGTACTGATTCATGTACCTGAAAAGTCCAGGGGTAGATCCTAGATAACTGGTCCAGAGGCTTATTAAAATAAGGTCATCACAAGCAGCCTCACTCTGTCTCTTAGCTTTGTTTTCCTTACTGTTGGCTCCATCTTTAGGCAGGTTCTTTCCAAGTGATGGCAAGATGCCTACCAGCAACTCCAGGCTTATACACAATCCTCTTAGCAAACACAATGGAAAAAGTTCTACCTAATTTCTTAAAATGTAAGTCTAGGAATCATTCTTGACTGTCCTCCCCGAGCCCCACATCTCTTTAATCACCAAGTCCTGTCTCAATTTCTAAATCTTTCTCCATCCCCTATGCCAGTATTCAAGTTCAGGTCACTGTTGTTTGTCTAGATTCCTACAACAGCTTCCCAGTGATTTTCTGCCTCAGGTCTTGCTGCCCTTCAATCCAGTCTTCACTTTACAGCCTTTCTTATCTTTTGAAAATGTTAATCTGATCCCATTACTTCCCTGTACAAACCTTTGATGATTCCCCTCACTGGTAGCAAGCTAAAATTAAAACTAATTCTTGTTATGTTCTGTAAGGCCCTACATGATGTGGCTTCCACTTGCTTCTCTGGCCTCACCTCTTCACTTCATCCCTGGTTGTCTGCAGCTCCATATGTCTGATTAGCCAACTCTCTCTCCCAGCTCTATACGTTTTCACATAGTGCTCCCTCCACCTGGACCATTTCCTTCTGAGCCCTCTGACCTGGTGAACTTCTACCTATCCTTTCATGTCTCAACTTAGATATGACTTCATTGAGGAAAGTCTTCCATACTGTATTATGTATGTACTCTTTCTGTTAGAATATTCTATTTGCTCCATCTTGGCACTTACCACAGAAAACAAAACAAACAACAACAACAACAAAAAAAACAGTTGCCATTGAGTTGACTCCTACTCTTGGCAACCCCATGTGTGTCAGAGTAGAACTGTGCTTAACAGAGTTTTCACTGGCTGATTTTTTGGAAGTAGATTGCCAGAATTTTCTTCTGAGGCACTTCTGGGTAGACTCAAACTTCCAGTCTTTTGGTTAGCAGCTGAGCACCTTAACCATTTGCACCTTCCAGGGACTCTGCATTTATCATACTTATTGTAATTGCTTCTTAAGTCATCCATATCCCTCAGCAGTCTATATGGTCCATGAAGGCAGTTACTTCCTCTGTTTTGTGAAAGACTATATCCCTAGGATCACAGAGTAGACATTGAACAAATATTTGTTGAATTTTTAAATAAAATGAGGTACCGTTGTACTAGGTGATTTCCAAGTTCTTTTCTAGATTTTAGAATCTTTAATTCCATAAATTATTAGAAAATCTAAAAATATAATGCCTGTTACTTCTCATTTTAAATGCTTATTGATCCTCCTTAAAGAACAGTAGAGTTTTAGAATTGAAAAGGATTTTACCAATCATCTAGCACTAATCCACTTCATTTGAAAGATTAGAAGGGGGAGGCTCAGAGGGATTCAGCAATTTGCACAAATCACAAAGCTACTTATAGTTGCTTAGTTGAACTAGCACTTTCAATCCAGGGCTTCTTTCTCTTCACTAAGCTTATTAACACATTTAACAGACTAGTGTAGTATGATTTTTTATATTAATGCAAAGGAAACTTATTATCTATAGCCTTATATGTTTAACCTTTTAAAATGTATTTACTGTCCTATACATCTCAATAGATTTTAATAGTTTTTCAGGATGAAAGTCAATACCTGGTCTATAGATTCTTGATACCCTCTAGAGTTCCTTCCTTGCAGATGGAGTTTATATTGTACACCATTAGTCCTCTAATATATTGCCCATAAATAGCTATAAGTTACACATTTTATTCAGTTGTCCCACAGATTTACCTCAGAAGGTAATTACTCAGTAGATGCAATCTGGATTTCATAATCCGAGGAACATTCATGTTGTATAAAAGAAGTACTAGACCTCTGTTTAACTCTTTGTATTAACTGCTGTTCTCCATTCCCTCTTGGAAATTTATTGACTGATGTCCATTATGAGGAGCCCTGGTGGCTCAGTGGTCAGCAGTTCGAATCCACCAGCTGCTCCTTGGAAGCCCTATGGGGCAGTTCTCCTCTGTTCTATAGGTTTGCTGTGAGTTGGAATAGACTCAACGGCAACATGTTTGGTTTTTTGGTTTGGCCCATTATGAAATATGAGCTTGAGAAGAGAATAGTTTCTACAGAAACTTAGTTGAGGTTTGAAAAAACTGAGTAAGAGCAACTTTCTAAAAATAATTACAATAGAATTGGGTCAGGACAAAAAACTAAAAAAATTTTTAATTAAAACTAATTTTCTTTTAAAGAAATAAAAAGTGGAACCAACTGACCAATGCATTATGAAACTGTAATCAGTGGACCTATTCCAAAATAAAATTCCTTGGTTGGTCATTCAAAGATGGTACATAAACGTTCTTCAGGCATTTTAAGTTAAAATAAGATATTCCGGTATCTTTTCAGTATGATTCTTTGCTTTAACTGACATTTCAGTTAACTGAACTACGGTATGTATGTGGACTTGTCATATGCTTCTGAATGTGTTCATGTAGTTATAATTTTGCTTTTGAACTGAATTTTAAGCTTCTCAATGGCTAAGATAGACCTGTATATTTCATTTCTTTGGAATTTTTCCATAGCGCCTAATGCAATGATCTGCACACACCTTTGATGACGGAGTTTTATTTCCCTAGTTATTACTGGGCTCAACTAGCCTTTCTCATTCTGGGTTGACATTATTGCTTTGTTTTCATCTTTCTTCCTTCCTTCCTTCTTAATTTTGGGATATTGTTTTTTCTAGAAAGGAGAGACAGAAAGAGGATACTAGAAGGAAGGAGATATTCAATCAACCAGCCGCTATTGGGAGCTTGCCATGTATTTGTCATAGTATTTGATGCTTAAAACAAGCAAACAAAAAACAACCACAACACGAAAAAGGAAGTGGAAGACAAGTTACAAATGTATTTAAAACAGATGTTTGCGCTTAAATAAAAATTTCTAAATGTAACCTGTTATTTTTTTAGGAATTCTTTTTTTATTGTTCTTTAAGTGAAAGTTTACAATTCAAGTTAGTCTCTCATACAAAAATTTATACACACATTGTTATGTGACCCTAGTTGTTCTCCCTATACTGTGACAGCACACTCCTCCTTTTCATCCCGGATTTCCCGTGTCCATTCAACCAGCTCTTGACCCCCTGTGCCTTCTCATCTTGGCTCTGGACAGGAGCTGCCCATTTAGTCTCATGTATCTACTTGAGCTAAGAAGCACACTCTTCACGAGTATCATTTTATGTCCCGTAGTCCGGTCTAATCTTTGTCTGAAGAGTTGGCCTTGGGAATGGTTTTAGTTTTGGGATAACAGAGAGTCCAGGGGCCATGTCTTCCGGGGTCCCTCCAGCCTCAGTCAAACCATTAAGTCTGGTATTTTTACTAGAATTTGAGTTCTGCACCCTACTTTTCTCCTGCTCTGTCAGAGACTCTGTTGTGTCCCCTGTCAGGGCAGTCATTGGTGGTAGCTGGGCACCATCTAGTTCTTCTGGTCTCATGCTGATGGAGTGTCTGGTTTATGTGGCCCTTTCTGTCTCTTGGACTAATATTTTCCTTGTATCTTTGGTGTTCTTCATTCTCCTTTGCTCCAGGTGCATCGGGACCAATTGATGCATCTTAGATGGCCGCTCACTAGCTTTTAAGACTCCAGACACCACTCACAAAGTGGGATGCAGAACATTTTCTTAATAAACTTTGTTATGCCAGTTGACCTAGATGTCCCCTGAAAGCATAGTCCCCAGATCCCTGCCCCTCCTACTCTGTCCCTTGAAGTGTTTGGTTGCATTCAGGAAATGTCTTCACTTTTGGTTTAGTCCAGTTGTGCTGACTTCCCCTGTAGTGTGTGTTGTCCTTCCCTTCACCTGAGATAATTCTTGTCTACTATCTAGTTAGTGAATACCCCTCTTCCTCCTTCCCCATCCTCATAACCATCAAAGAATGTTTTCTTCTGTGTTTAAACCTTTTCTTGAGTTCTAATAATAGTGGTCTTATACAATATTTTCCTGACTAGATTTACTCAGCATACTGCCTTCCAGATTCCTCCATGTTGTAAGATGTTTCACGGATTCATCATTGTTCTTTATCGTTGCATGGTATTCCATTGTATGAATATACCATAATTTGTTTATCCATTCGTCCATTGATGGGCACTTAGGTTGTTTCCATCTTTTTGCTATCATGAACAGTGCTGCGGTGAACATGGGTGTGCATATATCTATTGGTTGTGACGGCTCTTATTTCTCTAGGATATATTCCAAGGAATGGGATTGCTGGATCATATGGTACTTATATTCCTAGCTTTTTAAGGAGGTACTAAATCAATTTCCAAAGTGGCTGTACCATTTTACATTCCAACTAACAGAGTAAAAGTGTTCGAGTCTCTCCACCACCTCTCCAACATTTCTAATTTGGTGTGTTTTGGATTAATGCTTGCCTTGTTGGGGTGAGATGGTATCTCATTGTAGTTTTGATTTGCATTTCTCTAATGGCTAATGATTGTGAGCATTTCCTCATGTGTCTGTTAGCCACCTGGATGTCTTCTTTGATGAAGTGCCTGTTCATATCCTTTTAAATGCAACCTTTTGACCTAGCAAGTCTACTTCAGGAAATCTATCTTATGGAAATAATTAACATGTAAAAAGATTTAGCTCTAAGAATGTTCTTCTCAGCATTGTTTTTAATGGGAAAAAGTTAGAAACGAATTTTTAACCATGAGGATTTATCATATAAATACAGTGGACTATATGGTGCAGTGAATTGCTATTAAATGGCCCTTCTAGCCATGGTCTTGTAACTCCCACAAAATGACTGGGTGGGACTATGCAAATTAGGTGCTTGTGGCCACCAAGGGGATTGGACAACCAGGTAATGCAGTTAAGGTACGTGGAACCCTTGTAGGGGATTGTTCAGTTTTGCCATCCTATATAAAGGGAGCAGTCCCAGAGGTTGGAGTGGGACCTCACTACCATGAAGAAGAAGAGTCAGGAGCGGAGCGTGTTCTTTAGACCCAGGGTTCCTGCACTGAGAACCTCCTAGACCCAGGAGACAGAGAAAGAGCTATAACACTGAAGTTGACATGAGACAGCAACAGCATGGACTAGTAGGCTGGGCTTGCTGACCCACGGAGTGAGAGAACTAAGGACCTTCAGGCAGGAGGCTTCCTGGTGGAGAGGAGTGCCTCTGGGCACTTAATTTGTGGAGCTAAAGAGCTTTGTAACACTTGCCCAAACAGGGCAGAGGCCAGGCCCAAGCAGGGGCCTGCACTGAGAACCAGAGCCCAGGCCCAGGCCAAGAGTGAAGGCCTAGGCCGAGAGCAAGGGCACGGCGGCAGCAGCCAAGAAGAAGCTGTCTTGATTGAAGAACTGTATCCTGAGTTGTTCTATTACTTTCAAGTTCATCCAGATCCTGAATTGTAACCTGTTACTTCCCTGATAAACCCCATAATCATGAGTATTTATGAGTTCTGTATGGCCATTGCAATGAATTATCAAACTCAGCAGAGAAGTAGAGAGTGCCATGAGAGGGACGGCTGGTGTTAGAATTGGTAAAAGGGTTGGAGGCTGGAGGTATGTTGACCTCCATCTCATAGGAATCAGCTTTGCGCTGCTGTTGCTCCCACCTCATGAAGTTAGATGAGGAGATCTGATGCTACATCGTTTTTACAGAATTCCTCAGTTAAAAATAATGTATTTATTGACATTTGTTGTTGTTAGTTGCTAATGAGTCATTTCTGACTTATGGCGACGCCATTGTGTAGAGAGTAGAACTGCTCCATAGAGTTTTCAAGGCAGAAAGCAGATCTGTCAGAAGCAGATCTGTCTCCCAAGGCACCTCTGGGTAGGTTCAAACCATCAACCTTTTAACTAGTAGTTGAGCACTTATCCATGTGTGCCACCCAGGGACTACTGTTTACTGATATAGAAAGATATTTATGATTTACTAATTGGAAAACATAAGCTATGAAGTGTGTATAGTTTCATCCTTTTTTTCCTTTCCTTTTTTGTGCTAAAATATATATAACGTAAATTTTGTCATTTCAATCATTTTTAACTATACAATTCATTGACATTATTTACATTCAGAATGTTGTGTAACCATCACCATCATCACTATCTAGTTCTAAAAACTTCTCCATTACCCCAAATAGAAACTCTATTCCCATTAAGCAGTGACTCCCTCTTTCTCCACTACTCACCTCACCAAGTTCCTGGTAATCTCTAATCAACATTCTGTCTGTGAATTTTCTGTCTGGATATTACATGTAAGGGGAATCATACAATATTTTTCCTTTTTGTGTCTGACTTATTTTACTTAGTGTAATGTTTTCAGGGTTCATCCATGTTGTGCCATATATCAGAACTTCATTTCTCTTTATGGCTGAATAATATTGCATTGTATGTATGTCATGGATTGAATTGTGTCCCCTAAAAATATGTGTCAACTTGGCTAGGCCATGATTCCCAGTGTTGTGTGATTGTCCACGATTTTGCCATTTGATGTGATTTTCCTATGTGTTGTAAATCCTACCTCTATGATGTTAATGAGGCAGGACTCAATCTACAAGATTTGATTATATTTTAAGCCAATCTCTTTTGAGATATAAAAGAGAGAAGCAAGCAGAGAGTCAGGGGCAGGGAAGGGGACACCGCATAGCACCAAGAAAGAAGCACCGGGAGCATAGTGCATTCTTTGGACCTGGGGCCCCTGTGCTGAGAAGCTCCTAGTCCAGGGGAAGATTGATGGCAAGGACCTTCCCCCAAAGCTGTCAGAGAGAGAAAGATTTCTCCTGGAGCTGGTACCCTGAATTTGGACTTCCAGCCTCCTAGACTATGAGAGAATAAATTTCTCTTTGTTAAAGCCATCCACTTGTGGTATTTCTGTTATAGCAGCACTAGATGACTAAGACAATGTATATACCACATTTTGCTTATCCATTCATCTATGATGGATACTTGGATTGTTTCCACCTTTTGGCTATTGAGACTAATGCTGTAATGAACATTTGCATACAAGTTTCTGTTTGAATCCCTGCTGTCAGTTCTTTTGAGTATACACCTAGAAGTGGAATTGCTGAGTCATAAGGTAATTCTATGTTAAACTTTTTGAGGAACTGCTAAACTGTTTTCCACCATGATTGCACCATTTTACAACCCCACCAACAATGTCAAAGGTTCCAATTTCTCCACATGCTCGCCAACACTTGTTATTTTTGTTTTCTTAATTTTTAATTTTTATAGCCCTTTTAGTAGGTTCAAAGTGGTATTTCATTGTGGCTTTGATTTGCATTTTTCTAGTGACTAATGATGTTGAGCATCTTTTTATGTGTTTATTGATCATCTATATGTCTTCTTTGGAGAAATGCCTGTTCAATTCCTTTGCCCATTTTTAAATTGTGTTGTTTTTGTTGTTGAGTTGTAGGAGTTCTTTATATATTCCAGATATTAAAACCTTACCATGTATTTGATTTGCAAATGTTTCCTCCCATTTTGCAAGTCGTCTTTTCACTGTCTTATAATGTCCTTTGATGCATAGAAGTTTTTAATTTTGATGAAGCCCAATTTATCTATCTTTTTCTTTCCTTGCTCATGCTTTTGGTGCTCTAAGAAGCCGTTGCCAAATCCACGGTCATAAAGATTTACTCCTAGGTTTTCTTCTAATAGTTTCATCATTTCAGCTTTATATTTAGGTTGTTGATACATTTTTGAGTTATTTTTTGTATATGGTATGAAATACGGGTCCAATTTCATTCTTTTACATGTAGAAATCCAGTTGTCCCAGCACTTTATCCCATTTTTGTAAAAGAAAAATACTACAAAAATGACTAGGAGGATATTAAAAAAAAAAACAAAAAACCAAACCCATTACTGTCGAGTCGATTCCAACTCATAGTGACCCTATAGGACAGAGTAGAACTGCCCCATAGGGTTTCCAAGGAGCGGCTGATGGATTCAAACTGCTGACCTTTTGGTTAGCAGCCGAGCTCTTAACCACTACACCATCAGGCCTCCAGGAGGATATATAATGAAAGTTATATGGGAGTTTTCTTTGCCACAAAGCCATAGGTACATGATTAACCCAGACACCTAGGGTATCTTTTCAGGTTGCCTAGTCACTCTCACTATAACTACTGCTAACATTCACTAAATTGTCACATTAATTCTAAGTCATTACTTATTAATTAATTCAACGAATACATGAAGACTGATGACTTGGATTCAAATACAGACACTACCATTTAACTGTGTGAGCTTGGAGAAGTAAGTTAATTTCACTGGGCCTCATTTTCCTCTTTCATAAAATGAAGATAATAATATATTGTTGTAAGGATTAAATGCGATACAAAATGTATAATGTCCAGCACATAATAAACCCTCAATAAATAGTAACTCTTAAGTGCCTCTTACATGTGCTAAGTACTGAGGTTCAAATTCATTCGTTCCACAAACATTTATTGACTGCCTACTATGTGCCAGTCAGTGTTCTAGGTGGCTAATTTATATCCATGAACAAAACAGATGCAATCCCTATTCTCGTAATACTTGCATTCTAGCAAATTAAAGATTAAATAAAAAGCAGTTTAATCCATGGCTATTGATAATAAGAATTACTATTAATTTAGTACTTAAATTATGTGCTGCCCACTGTACTAAGTGACTTTCATATATAATTTTATTTTCTCACGAATCCTGTAAGGGATTATTGTTGCCATTTGATAGTATGGAAACTGAAAGTCAGAGAGGTTATATAAATGAAGTAGGCAAATTAGTGGAGGGGCTGGTATTCAAACCCAGGTCTGTCAGACTCTAAAGCTCACAATTGACCTCTACACCTTACTACCTTCATTTGGTGAATGTTGCTTTCAGCCTCTGTGTGAGGTTGTCATTTTTGCTTACAACTCTTTCTTGGCATTCTTGCCAACACTTTTTACTATCAGTAGGAGCTATGAGAAAAAGAAATTTGACCTTTTCCTCAATTATATTAAAATACTTAATTATCGAGGACTTCCAGCAAAAGGGCGCTCTAGGCAGAGGCACCACGCCATCCCTCCACAGCAAAGATCTGAAAAACTAAGCCAAACAGAGAAAACAGCAATCCTGAAACCCTAAAACATCAAATGAAGAGATAGAGAACTCACCCAAGCACCAAATGGAGTGAGAAAACTGACAGAGAATGGAGAGCGAGGAGAGATTCATGCAGAGGTCCCCTATCAGCTAACGCAGCACGGATCCGCCATCTTAGACTCCTATCAGAGACCAGCAGATAGGGGGTACAAGAAAGTAGCTTCACGGAGCTTCCAGTGGGAGACAAAACAACTGGTAATTTGTGATATATGCTTTCCCACCCCACACCGTTCTTCACCCCCACTCGGCCTTCTCTGTTTCCCACGACCACAGTCTCTTGTCTGGGAAGCACCACCTGCTTGGATTCCACCCGCCCACACTGGCCGGCTCTCTGAGTGCCATTTGTTGGCTGCTGGTGTTGCTTTTTCCTGCTTCTTTTGATTTCTTCCTTACCTCTCACCACCTCCTCCTCCTTTCCCTCAAATACCTGGCTCTGTGCGCCATCTTTGCTTCTTCCTGAGGGGTTGCAGAGCTCCGTTCGAGTGTGGAACTGCTTCCCGGTCTGGACTGCCATGCTGGTGGGATCCTGGGGCTTTTGTTTGTTTGTTTGTTTTCAATTGTTTATTTGTTTTCTTTTCCTTTTCTTGAGTTGGGAGCCCATTCTGGCCAGGCGGTGCTGTGCAGCTTGGAACCTACCCCCTCGGCTTGCACAGATGCACAGAGGGATCCCTGAGAGCATTTCTTTTTTTGTGGGTTTCTTTTTCTTCTGTTTTTTGGGGGCTTTTCTTGTTCTTTTTTTTTTTAATTGGTTTTGTTTTCTTTTCCTTCTTTTTCCCTTTTTGTCTTTCTTCATTACTTAGTTTCTTGTCTCTCTATACCTTCCTTCTCTTTCTGTTCCCTGAATACCTGGTGCTGAATATCTCTACACCTTCTAGCCAGGCTGTACTGCAACAACTGAGAACAACTTCCCCAGACCTCATAGCTGCACTGGTGGGATCCCTGGGAGCTTTGCTGTTCTTTTTCCTTTTTGATTTTTATTTATTCATTCTTTTCTTTTCTTCTTCTTCCCCTTTTCATTTTTCTCCATTTCATAGTCTCTCATCTCTCCACTCCAACGGCAAGTTCTCCTAGCACTCTTTTTTGTTTGTTTGTATGTTTTTGGCTCCTGTTCCTCTCTCCTCTCTCCCATATCCATCTTATCTCCACACATAACAATCTCCCGCATAACATCCTGCCTACCTGCACCATGCACTTAACATCACACCACCAAGCAGCACAGGCACAGCCTACTGGAACCTACCCTGCACTGATTACCGACCTGCCCTGGTGGCTGTAGTAAGTGCCACAAATAACCCATCCCAGTAACTCCTCTTCAGCTAGACCTTCCCTGCTGTACCATATCTAAGCGACTGACGCTGCCAACTGGAGAAGGAGGCAAAAAGTATCATGCCCAAAAACAAGCAAACAACAAAGAACACACAGCCCACCTGCTCAGACATAGCCAAATTTAAAAAAAAGGATGAAACAAACAAATCTACAATCAATAAA
>NW_004444027.1:5572199-5577086 GCF_000243295.1 Trichechus manatus latirostris
AAGGATAGTGTTGATCTGTTGTGAGGTTGTTAACTCTTTTCATTAGGGCAACATGTGTACTTTTTAGTGAGAAACTATTTTGTACTGTAAACCTTCGTCTAAAGTGAGAATAGTAGCACAATTGTAAGAGCGTAGTCGATGTCACTGAACTGTGCATGTACAAATTTCTGAAATGGTTTATCTTTGGCTATGTATATTTTCACCAAAAAAAAAAAGAAGGTCGAGAAGCGAGAGGGTTGACATGTCGTGGGGTTCTTAACCAATGTCATAAAACAATATGTTTACTACTGTTTCATGAGAAACTATTTGTTCTGTAAACCTTCACCAGAAGTACAATTAAAAAAAAAAAGATTAAAAAAAACCCTTAATTATCTCTTCAGGAAATGATCAGAAAAGGGATAAATGACAGCTTTGCTTAGAATGTTTCTTAGGATCATTAGGAATTGCAGCTGATTCTCCTCAGTATAGAAGGAGCCGTGGTGGCACAGTGGTTAAGCACTTGGCTGCTAAGTGAAAGGTCGGCGGTTCGAACTCACCATCCACTCTGCAGGAGAAAGATGTGGCAGTCTGCTTCTGAAAAGATTTACAGCCTTGGAACCCCTGTGGGGCAGTTCTGCACTGTCCTATAGAGTTACTGTGAGTTGGAATTGACTTGACAGCAACAGGTTTGGTTTTTGGTCTCTTCAATATGTAGAAAATGTTGCAATTAGAAGAACTCAGGATGTAGCCTTGAGAGAAGTACATAACTGGGTTGTGTGGGAGACTGCTGGTGGAATTCCCTCGATGCTCATCATGCCACCACACTAAGGTGAAGGAAATAAAGAGTTGATGCCCTCTGCATAGACCTCACTGTGTTGCATCATCTTCATTTTGTGGCTCTGAGACTTCAGGAAAGATGTGGCTTCTCCAACTCTAAATATAGTATATATATTCCTCTGCTAGAAACCTGGGTGGTACATGCAGTTTGCAAGTGGCTGCGAACCTAAAGGATGGTGTTTTGAACCCACCCAGCAGCTCTGTGGAAGAAAGGCCTGGCAAACTGCTTCTGTAAAGATGACAGTCAAGAAAACCCTATGGAGTAGTTCGGCTCTGTAACACATGGGTCACCACGAGTTGGGGCCAACGCGACGGCAGCTAACAATAACAACAACAGCAACAGTCCTCTTCTCTGTTACAATTGTCCATCTGTCTGGAATGCTCATGTCCTCCACAGATAATGCTGAATAAATACTGCAAGAATTTTAAAAATTATTACTGTTAAATATTTCAAGTAGTCACAAAAGTATAACAAATATGCACACAATACGTAGCTTTGTCAAATCTTAATATTTTGCATTTTTGCCCCAGATTCTTTTTTTAAATAGAAATATATAGATGTAGTTGAAGCCCTTGTATAACTCTCCTGAACCCTACTCTCTTCCCACTCTTCCAGAGGCAACCACTATCCTGAATTAGGGGTTTATCATTACAGTGTATGTTTTCATCCTGTTAACTATATATGCATGTATGGATAAATACTGTTACACATAATGTTGTAGGGCACATCCCTGTACCTGTTTCATCATACGTATGTCAGCAGTGTCTATAGGATGTTTACCTAGAACTGGAATTGCTGGGTCATAGTGAATGCACATGCAACATTATTTGATATGACCAAGTTGCTCTCCACAATAATTGTAGCAATTGATGGTATGTATGACAGCTTATGCTTCTCCACAGCCTCAATAATGCTTAATGTTATGTTCTTTTTCCACTTTGTGCCAATCTGTTGCATGTGAAATGATATCTCAAAATTGTTTGTATTTTCTTTATTGCTGGTAAGGTTGAGCATCTTTTCATATGCTTACTGGCCGTTTGCATTTCTTCTTCATTGAATTACCTGTTCATATTCTTTGCTTTTTTGTCTACTGTTGTGGTTTTTCCATATTGGTTGTAGTAGTTCTTCATATATTCTAGTTACTAATATTTACCAGTTATATGCAATGCAGATACCTTCTCCAAGTCTCTTGCTTCTTGTTTTACATTGTTGATGGTGTATTTTGATGTACAGACAGTTTAATTTTAATGTAGGCAGCTTGTCATGGATTGAATTGTGTCCCCCCAAAATATGTGTCAACTTGGCTAGGCCATGATTCCCAGGATTGTGTGGTTGTCTACCATTTTGTGATTTGATGTGATTATTCTTTGTGTTGTAAATCCTAACCTCTGTGATGTTAATGAGGCAGGATTAGAGGCAGTTATTTTAATGAGGCAGGACTGCATCTACAGGATTAGGTTGTATCTTGAGTTAGTTTCTTTTGAGATATAAAAGAGAGACGTGAGCAGAGAGAAGAAGGACCTCATACCACCAAGAAAGAAGCACCAGGAACAGTGCATGTTCTTTGGACCCATGGTCCCTGTGCTGAGGAGCTCCTAGATCAGGGCAAGATTGATGACAAGGACCTTCCCTCAGAGCTGACAAGAGAGAGAAAGTCTTCCGCTGGAGCTGGTGCCTTGAATTCTAACTTCTAGCCTCCTAGAGTGTGAGAGAATAAATTTCTGTTTGTTAAAGCCATCCACTTCTAGAATTTCTGTTGTAGCAGCAGTACATATCTAAGACACAGCTATTTCACAATCTTTCTTTGTTGTTCATGTTTTTGAGTCTTATTTAAAACATTCTTCCCCACTCCCAAGTCATAAGTATATTTTTCTTTCTAAATTTTTTTAAAGTTTTGATTTTCACATTAAGCATGTAATCCATCTGTATTCTGTGATTGGTGTAAGGTAGGGATCCATTTTCATTTTTTCCATTTGGATAAGGTCCAGTACCTCTATTGCATAGTCTATTCTTTCTCCACTGATTTGTTATGTCTGTCTGGTACCAAGTTATCACACAGGCAGGGGGTTTGTTTTGAAGCCCTCTTGTTCAATTAATCTAGTTATATACCCCTGGGTTGATATCACACTGTCTGAAGGCTCTAATTTATTTTAAGTCTTGATGTTTCATAGGGAGAGTTGGCCTACCTTGTTTTTCTTTTTTCAAAATTATTTTTGTTACTCTTAGTTCATTGTTCTTCCCTATGGATTTTAGAATCAGCTTATCTACTTGCTTGAAAAACACTAATAGGTACTTGATCTTGAGTACTTTCTAGGCTTTATCTAGAGCTCCATTCTTCCATTTGCACTATATATTATGATATCATCCTTTTTAGTAGACTTTCACAATAGCTTCTAATACCTATGTTCACAGGTCAGTTTTCACTGATTACATTTTAAATTATTTGTTAACTTATGCTCTGCAGGAAGATACCTAAGTAAGATGTCTCTAGAAAACAATATAAGAAGTTCCTTCCGAGATTTAGAATCTTATAAATTTTACCTCAGAGGGAGAAAGAAACACAGTATTTATTTATTGAACCAGAATGGGTTTCCCTAGTCATGATCTTTAGGGATCCTTGGATAAGGTAAAAAAGAGAAACTTTTCTGGCTTACAGATTCTTGGGAGATTCTGTTGACCTCATCATGCCAACTGGGTCACAATGAGATTATCTTACCGTATGCTGAACTTCAGTGGGAAAAAAAGAAAAAAAAAAAAACACTCCCAGGAAGATTTTATTGTTGAAACCATGCTCAGTATTTTAATATCTTCTCTTATTCCATATTCTCTCATCACATTCATATTAACAATCTATATCTTATGATAAGTCATGGGAAAAAATACTTCTGGTGTTTGCCTTTCTGAAGTCTTATCTTCTTTCTCATACCCAGTGCAAAATGGTGGGAGTAATAGTGGTAGTAGTAGTGTCAGAACCTGTCTAACTTCAGGGGAGATAATGAGAATCAAGATTAGCTCAAGCTGATTCCCATGAGGCAGAGGTCAGACATACCTGCCCTCTCCAGCAGTCCTCCCCACAGCACTCTTTACTTCTCTGCTGGGTTCGATAATCTGTTGCAAAGGCCACACAGAACTCACAGACTGTACTTATAGTTAAGTTGTTTATTAAAGAAGTAACAGGCTACAAAGTGGTGTAGTGGTTAAAGCGCCAGACTGCTAATCAAAAGGTCGGAGGTTCAAAACCACTAGTAGCTCTGCGGGAGAAAGATGTGGTCATCTGCTTTCCATAGAGATTTACAGCCTTAGAAACTCTATGGGGTTGCTATGAGTTGGAATCGATTTGACGGCAGTGGGTTTTATTTTGGGTAACAGGCTACAACTTGGGATCAGGATCAGGATGAAGAAGTATGTAGGCAAAGTCTCCCTTCTTCAGTGCAGGACAGCTCTTTCAGCTCTTCTTGGCTGTGCAAACAAGCAGGCCCTTTTCTCTGCCATGCAGGCCTCCTCTCAGGCCCCTCAGGACAGGCCTTCTCTCGGCCCCCTCAAAAAAGATTCCTCTCAGCTTCCTCAAGACAGGCTTGTCTTGGCCCCCTTGGGACAGGCTCCTCTTGGCCCTGCCATCCATCTGTCACCACCAGTTCTGCCGCAGGGCCCTTCTGGGCCTGTTGCCACCAGCTCTACCACTAGGCCCCTTCTGGGCCTGTTGCTGCCGGCTCTGCCGCTACGACCCTTCCAGACTGTCGCTGTCTTTGGTGTTATAGTCCTTGACTCATGTTACAGCTCTTTTAGGAGGTTCCTTGCCTCCTCTCTCTCTGTTTCTTCTCTCTTCTTTCTTCCTTCTGCTTCTGTCTGCTTCCTGTCTGAAAAATCTCTGTGGGGTTGGCTGCATGTATACACAAACTCCTCATCAATTTCAAGACATGACCCTCCCACCAGAGCCACGAACTGACCAATCCCCTCTTGGTAGGCCACAGACACTTCATTTGCATAGTAGGTGTCTTAAGCTGGGTTCTCTAGAGAAGCAAAACCAGTGAAGCGTGTGTGTGTGTGTGTGTGTGTGTGTGTGTGTGTGT